>NW_007728159.1:29432-30878 GCF_000696425.1 Galeopterus variegatus | reverse complement strand
AACTGTATCTCCCACAGTGAAAGATACAGAAATTAACAAATTTTCCTTTCTTTCCATCTCTCTTTTTCATCTCTAAATTTTTGAGCCTTCTTTTTGACTAGGCCTCATCCTTGGGCCTTGTCCTTGGCTTGCTTTTCCCAGTTTTAGAGTAAGAATCCTGCTAAGTTTAGTGAGAATCCTCCCACCCTTGATATTAATATCTGATCACATTCCTCATTCTCCATCCTTGATGTCAAAGTCCTTGGCCTGCCTTCAGCAAGAATCCTATTAGGCCGGTTTACAAAAATCACCTCCTCTTGATATCTCCTCTTAGTAATTTTCCATCCACTGACCCCTTACTCTGCTTGTTGGCTAGAAATCCCCAGCTATTTTTGCTGTATTTAGAGGTAAGCTCACTTTTACTGAGCCTCTGTCTGCTATTGCAATAGTACTGAATAAAATTTGTGTTTGCCATCTTTAACTAACGTTTGGCTCTATTTCTCTCTCTCTCTTTTTTTTTTTTAAATAGATGCCTGGTAAGGGGATCTTAACCCTTGACTTGGTGCTGTTAGCACCACGCTCTCCCAAGTGAGCCAACCAGCCATCCCTATATAGGGATCTGAACCTGTGGCTTTGGTGTCATCAGCACCACACTCTCCCAAGTGAGCCACGGGCTGGCCCTTCTACTTCTCTTTAAACAGTTCTAGGGTCAAATACTTTTTCCGTGACAACTTTGAAGACATTCCTTATTCATGATAACAAGTCTCATTCCTTTATAGGGAACCTGTTTTCCTTTTGCTTTTTTTTCCCTTTGGATGCTTGGTTGCCCACTATTAATCCTATAGAGAGAGCTAGCATGAGCCTCCTCTGCATGTGTGTTTTTCCAGTAAGCCGGTCCCTTAACCATGGGCTCTGTGTGAGTAGGAGGAGCATATCATTGGGCTTGCTTCTTTGTAGGGTGCCTGGGTGGGGAGTAGGCAGGCAGTCTGGTGACCTCCATAACTGACTCCCACATGAGGGTGGAGTCCATTCCATGAATCACTCCCGAGTGAAGCTGTTACTCCTTTTTACCCCCTCCCTTCCTTTTATGCTTTCTGATCTGCTTTCCATCAGGCTAAATATTCTCTTTAGGAACCCTTCCCAGACAAATCCCCGCTGTCTTTACAGAGCCATTCTCATACCGTAGCCATAGGGCAAAAGGTACCAGTACCTGATACCCTTATGAAGGAGGAGGAAAGGCCCAACTGTCCCAACTGTTTTAAAAAAAATTTTTTAATATAATATTTAAATGAATTACCTGATAATTAGCTTAAATCTCACACTTAATTTTCTAAAATTTCTTGAGTCCGAGAACTGCCCATGCCCTCTAATACACATCTCAAGCATCATTTCTTTCTAGACACCCTCTCCTGTGTTTTCCCTTAGTCTCCCTGTGCTCAACTTGCTCAGAGTATCTACACCCATCTA
>NW_007728159.1:0-28525 GCF_000696425.1 Galeopterus variegatus | reverse complement strand
GCTGAAGGAGAAGGCCAGGCTGGAGCTCTGCAGCCTCTAGCACAGGAAGAAATTTGAGCATCGGCATTAGACAGTTGAAAGTTCCAAAAACACAAATTTGATCATATGACTCCTATGTTTAGAACTCTTCAATTGTGTCCAATTTATGTAAGTATAAAGAATAAAATGTGTAATGTGGTCTACCAGCCCTGCACAATATGGCTCCTGAGTATCTCTCTAGCCCAGTCTAGCAGTGCCTCCTTCCCTCTTTTCATTCTGACCTCACTGGACTTCTGTCTGCTCCTCAAATGAGGTACTTAGCTGAAATTGAAATTAATTCTGACTGACAACTTAAAAAGGAGATTTATTGGAAAGATGCTGTGGTCGCTAATAGAAGTGACAGCAGAGCTAACAATCAAGTCTTGGGAAAGGCAGGTATCGTGGCATCTCTGAGGATGTCAGAGCTGAGGTTTGTGAATTTTCTCAGATGTGGACTTCAATTAAGGTGACATTGGTCCAAGGAACTTTCCATCTCTGAGTCTCTTAGTTCAAGTTTCCAGTTATTAGGGAAGAAAATCTGATTGGTCTGACTTTGTCTGGGTCTCCTATAACTGGGCCAATATGCTTTGGTGTTTTAGGTCGGATTCCTAAGGAGTAGATCTTAAGATAAAGATTCATGTGAAAGTGTTTATTGGAAAGTATCCTGAGAAGTGAAGAAGTGCGACTGGAAATGGAAGGAGGCCACGCAAGGGTGCAATATCAAGCAAAATCCCAAAGAGAATCACTTTGGTTCAAGCCCAAGAGGACTCCGTTAGACTGTTGTAGTAACATTTCAGAGTTGTCCCAACTAGGGCAAGGGAGGTGAAATATTTAAATATCCCTGCAACCATCAGCCATTGGTTAAGGGCTGCTGCTAGGAGTCCCTACATTTGTAATCACTTCTGGCTCTTCATCAGTACAGGCAAGGAGGGCTCTGCAGCACAAGGGAAGCCCTACAATACATACAGGTGCACAACAGGAGCTGAAGAGCATAAAATAGTAAAGAGTTTGGAGGGTATATGAGGAGAGAACTGAGGGTAGTTGCCACACCTAGCCTGAAGATCACATAGTAAATCGCTGTGAGCTGGACACTTTCCCAAAGTTGTCTCTTTTGCTTTGGGATTCCCCTGGCTGCATTTATGCTGTGATTAGCAGAAAAACATTTAAAGGAAAGAGATTGGATTCTTCCTTTGATGAATGAATATGTCAGGTTTTCTGTTGACAATTCACACAACTTACCCCCTTCTACATTCTACTATACCACAGGGACTGGAAGTTTGGGATCCACATTTTCCAAAATCCCTTACCAGTAGGGTTTGGATTAGTGCCCACCAATGAAAGGCAATTAGATGAGATTTGGAAAGCAAAGGAGAAGCAGAAGCCATATACTATTGCTCCTTGGGCAGCAGCAGGAAGACGAAAGATTTTGCAGTGGCTTCCAAGTATTTCCCCACAAATTACCCACTTTGGTGTTGCAAGCAGCAGCAATCATTGCAATTGCTAAAATTTCTGGTTCTCTGAAAGCTAGTAGCAAATCTGAGAGCAAAGGATGACTTTCCCTGACCTTCAATCCTCCAGGCCTTTTTTTTTTTTTTTTTTTAAAGATGACTGGTAAGGGGATCTTAATCCTTGACTTGGTGCTGTCAGCACCACGCTCTCCCAAGTGAGCCAACTGGCCATCCCTATATAGGGATCTGAACCCACGGCCTTGGTGTTATCAGCACCACACTCTCCCAAGTGGACCACAGGCTGGGTATCTCCAGCCCTTTTACTGGTTTTATAAAACAACGATTTCTCTGAAATAACTTCCTTCCTGCTTGAAATATCTAGAGTGGTTTCTGTTTCCCTAACTGATTCCCAACTGACACAATGACAAAGATAATGAGAGTTGGGAAGACAAACCTACTTT
Organism: Galeopterus variegatus; assembly: GCF_000696425.1. Lineage (NCBI taxonomy): Eukaryota > Metazoa > Chordata > Mammalia > Dermoptera > Cynocephalidae > Galeopterus > Galeopterus variegatus. The sequence goes on along the minus strand of NW_007728159.1, from coordinate 26,598 downwards.
GAGACAAAATTGGCTAGAGAAGGTCCCAGTTGGTAAAGGTAGGAGGTGGCAACTCTGAGAAGAGAGAAGAGAGGGCTGAATCAGTGGGGCTCACAGCAAAGAACAGAGGGCCCAGGTGCCTTTCAAGAAGAAGGTGACTTGGAAGGGGAGGTTGATTTTAGATTGTGAGAACACAGCTGCTTTATTACTGTATCCCCAGTGCATAGCACATGCTTGGCACAGAATTGGTGTATGATAAACATGTTTAATGAGTGTATAATCCACTAAAGACCTGTGCATTTTTCTGTGCTTCAGTTAGGATGCTTTTGGTTGTAAATGATAGAAAACCCAACTCAAACTGGCTTAAGTAATAAAGGGAATTTATTATTCCAGATAACAACATTTTCAGAGATATGTTGAAACTTGATATTAGAACTTCAGGAAAGTCTTAATCCATCAGTTCAACATGGATTTAATTTATTTTCATCCATTAGCTCTGCCTTCCAAAATGTTGGCATCATCTTAAGACTGACTTCTTTTGTCTTCCCAAGATTGATGCCTGTAGCTCCAGATATACATACCTTCTTTTTCACATCTTATAGGTAAAGGAGAGTCTTCGGCCCATCATTCCTAAAAAAGCTATGATTGGATTGGATTAGTTTACAAGCTCACCCCTGAACTTATCATTGTGGCCAAGTATGCACCTGAGTTAGAGTCATCATCCCTGCACAAAATGAATGCTATGAGGAGAAACAAAAATTTTCTCAATTCTTAATATCTTATCTATTCAACTTTATTGCCAATTCCTGGGGGACCCACATCTTTTTATACCAGGGGTTGGGCACAGAAACTAGTCACAGTGGGATTCACTGTATAGGTGTAGACTCCACAGTGGATAAGACACATGCAAATTACTCCACTTAGTGACAGACAATCCCATCTCTCTCATTGATAGCCCCAGCCATTCTCTGGGCAAAGATGTTTATTCCTGGAACAAGTGCTAATAATGAAGGGGGTGTGCTTATGCCCTTGGGCCTGACCCACAAGAGCAGGGCATGGGTCTTCAGAATTTCCTATGGCTACTGAAGTAAATGTTCTAAGACCCTAGATCTCACCTCCTCTTACCTACGCCAGGACTTAGTTCATTAATTTATTTCCTTTCATTTCCACATCATCAGAAACTTCCTCTCTACTTGATTATTTCCATGAGCCTTACAAACATGTTGTAATTTCTTCTATATTAAAAAGGCACCTCCTCTAGAAATAAACAGCTATACAATAATAGCTGGAGACTTCAATATCCCATTTTCAATAATTGATAGAGCAACTGGACAGAAGATGGATAAAGAAATAGAAGACTTGAAAAATATGATAAACTAATTTAACAAACTAAGAATGGATGGAAACTACCTAAATATAATAAAAGCCACAGCAAATATCACACTCAATGTTGATAGATTAAAAGCTTTTTCTCTAAAGCAAGGATGCCCACTTTTATCACTTTTTTCAACATAGTTCTAGAAGTCCTAGCCAGAGCAATTGGAGAAGAAAAATAAGTGGAATGCATCCAAATTGGAAAGGAAAATATAAAATGATCTCTATTTGCAGATGATATGATCTTAAAGGTAGAAAACCCTAAAGATTCCATTTTAAAAACCTGCTAGAACTAATAAATGAATTTGGCAAAGTGACAGAATGGAAAATTAACATGCAAACTCAGTTTCATTTCTATACACTAGCAATGAACACTCTGAGAAGGAAATCAAGAAAACAGCTCAATTTACAATAGCATCAAATAGAATAAAATACTTTGGAATTAACTTATCCAGAAAGGTGAAAGACTTGTACAATGAAAACTACAAAAAAATTCTGAAAGAAATTAAACATAAATAAATGAAAAGACATCCCATGTTCATGGATTAGAAGACTTAATATTGTTAAGATGTTAATACTATCCAAAGAGATCTATAAACTAAATCCCTGTCATAATCTCCAGGACTTTTCTGGAAAAACAAAATCCCATCCTAAAATTCATATGGAATCTCAAATTATCCTGAATAGCCAAAAAAATCCTGAAAAAGAAGAACAAAGCTGGAGGACTTACATTCCTAATTTCAAAATTGACTACAAAGCTACAGTAATTAAACATTGTGGTGGTACTGGCATAAGCATAAACATATAGAACAATGAAATAGAATAGTAAATCTAGAAATAAACCCTCATATACATGGTCAAATGATTTTTGACAAGGGTGCCAAGACCATTCATTGGGGAAAAGCTAGTCTTTTCAACAAATAGTGCTGGGAAAACTGATATTCACATGCAAAAGAATGAAGTTGCATCCTTATTTAACACCATATACAAAAATTTACTCAAAATGGATAAATGAGGGCCGGCCCGTGGCTCACTCAGGAGAGTGCGGTGCTGACAGCACCAAGGCCCCGGGTTCGGATCCCATATAGGGATGGCCGGTTTGCTCACTGGCTGAGCGTGGTGCTGACAACACCAAGTCAAGGGTTAAGATCCCCTTACCGGTCATCTTTAAAAAAAAAAAAATGGATAAATGAGCTAAATGTAAGACCTAAAATTACAAAACTCTCACAACACTGGATTTGGCAGTGATTTCTTGGAAATAACACCAAAGGCACAGGCAACAACAACCAAAAATAGACAAGCTGGATTTCATAAAAATTAAGGCATTTTGTGTATCAAATGACACTATCAATAGAGTAAAAAGGCATCCCACAGATTGGGAGAAATTTTTTTTGCAAATTATATGTCTGATAAGGGATTAATATACAGAATACATAGAGAGTTCCTAAAACAAAAACAAATAAACGAGCAACCCAATTAGAAAATGGGAAAATGACTCAAATAGACATTTCTATAAAGAAGATATAAAAATGGCAAATAAGCAGATGAGAAGATACTCAACATCACTAATCATTAGGGAAGTGCAAATTAAAATCACAATGAGGTACAACCATCAGGATGGTATCTGAGACAGGAAAAACCAAACCATTCTTTCTATTGGGACACTTAACACAGTGCAGAACACTTCTGATTATCCTGTAATTCAATTAAGTTCTGACACTGTCTTCCTGGAGTTAGAGTCATATCTCACACATTAAGAATTTGATTCCACAGACTGCCCCTGACTTCAGATGCCAATTGCAACTTCGGGCCTCTGGAACTTCTGACCAACTGGCTATAAATTGGGGATTCCCATGACCCCCTCCTTGGTTCAGTTATTTGCTACAGTGCTCACAGAACTCAAGAAAGTGCTTTACTTACATTACTAGTTTAGTATAAAGAATATTACAAAGGATATAGATGAACAGCCAGGTGAAAGAAAAGCACAGAACAAGGTATGTGGGAAGGGACACAGAACTTCCATGTCCTCTTTGGGTGAGCCATACTCTAGACACCTCCATATGTTCAGCAGTCTGGAAGACCTCTGAATCCCATAGTTCAGGAATTTTTATGGAGGCTCCATCATATAGGCATGATCAATTATTAATTCAAGGGCCAACCCCGTGGCTCACTCAGGAGAGTGCGGCGCGCTCCTGCCGCGGGTTCAGATCCTATATAGGGATGGCTGGTGCTCTCACTGGCTGAGTGCGGTGCGGGCGACACCAAGCCAAGGGTTGCGATCCCCTTACCGGTCACAAAAAAAATTATTAACTCAATCTCCAGCTACTTTCCCCTTCCAGGAGTATGGGGGTGGACCTGAAAGTCCAAGCTTCCAATCATGGCTTGGTCTTTCTGGTGATCGGCTTGCATCCAGGACCCCATCAAGAGTCACCTCATTAGAAGAAAATATGTTCCTATCCCCAGGAAATTCCAAGTGATTTAGAAGCTCTGTGTCAGACACTTCCATCACTCTGGAAATTACAAAGGTCTTTTGGAGCTCTCTGTCAAGAACTGGAGTCAAAGACCAAGTATTAGAACAAAAGATTCTCCTAGCAACCCTATCTACAAGGGTATTAGCAACTGGGGCATCTTATTCCAAAGATGGCTAATACCAAAAACAAAACAAAACAAAACAGAAAATAACAAATGTTGGCAAGGATATGGAGAAATTGGAGTCCTTGTGCACTGTTGCTGGGAATGGAAAATGGTACAGTTGCTATGGACAACAGACTGGTGGTTCCTCAAAAAATTTTTAAAAAAATTACTTTATGATTCAGCACTTCCACTTGTGGGTATATACTCAAAGGAACTGAAAGCAAGGTCTTGAAAAGGTATTTGTACGCCCATGTTTATAGCAGCATTATACACAATGATCAAAAGGTGGAAACAATCCAAGTGTCTATCAAAGAATTAAAGGATAAACAAAATGTGATACATACATACAGAGGAAATTATTCAGCCTTAAAAAGCAAGGATATCCCAACACATGCTACAACATGGATGAACCTCGAGGATATTATGCTAAGTTTAATAAACCAGCCACAAAAAGACAAATATTGTGTGATTCCACTTATACAAGCTACTTAGAGTAGTCAAAATCATATAGAAAGAAAGTAGAATAGTGTTTGCTAGGGGCTGGGGGGAGAAGAAGTGGGGAGTTATTGTTTAATGGGTGTATTAGTTCATTGTCTTTTGTTTATAAGAGAATATCTGAAACTGGGTAACGTATAAGGAAAAGAGGTTTGTTTCTTACAGTTTTGGAGGATGGTAAGTCGGGGAGGTGCATCTGGTGGACCTTCGTCTGTTCTGGGAGCTCTTTACAGAATCCTGTGGCAACACATGCAGTCACATGGTGAGGATGGCAAGAGTTCTTTCATGTACTCTCCTCATGAAGTCACTAGTCCACATCCATGAAAACCCATTAATCAACCCATTACTCCATGAATGGATTAATTCATTCGCAAGGGCGTAGTCTACACGATCCAATCACCTCTTAAAGGCCCCACCTTCCAAATACCATAATCAGATTTCCCATTCTCTCAACATTGTTACAATGGGAGCCAAGTTTCAATGAGTTTTGGGGGGACTTTCAGTCCACAGCAATGGGTATAGAGTTTCAGTTTTGCAAGATGAAAAGAGTTCTGGAGATGGATGGTGGTGACGGTTGTACAGCAGCATGAATGTACTTAGTATCATTGAACTGTACACTTACAATTGGTTAAGATAATACATTTTATGTTATACGTATTTTACCACATTTTTTTCCTAAAAAAAATTGAAGGAAAAAAATGCATTTCCCTTAAACTTCACACCTTCCTCTGGTTATTACTCTATTTGCTCCTCTTTACAGGAATAAAGCAAAACAAAAAACAAAAAAACCCTTATAAAGCTGTATGTACTTGATTTCTCTATAGAAAACAATGAATATCTGAGATTTATTTTTTAATTTAATTTTATTTTTAATTGACAAATAACAATTGTATATATTTATGGGATACAATGTGTGGAATTTTCTTTAAAATACTCCAACCCAGAGAGTGGTGGGTGAGGATGGGACAGTACTAACAAGATGTTAATAATTGATGAAGCTGGGTGATGGGTACATGGTTATTTATTATATCACTTTCTCACTTTTGTATATATTTAAATTTTTTCCATAATAAGAGTTAAAACAAACAAGTAAATACAATGAATATACGGAAGATTTCCATATTTATGCTTCCAGCCCTGTCCTTTACCTTGAACTCTAGACATGTATTTTCAACTGCCTTCTCAACATTTCTACTTGATCATTTAACAGTCATCTCAAACTTAACGTGTCTACAAATGTACCATGGATCACGTCCCTCTATACCATGGTAACTCCCACTCCTTGTCCCCCCAAAACTCTATTTCTCTCTCAGGGCTTCCTGTCTCTGTAAGTGACAAGACCATTCCCCTAATTGCTCAGACCAGAAACTCTAAAGTCATCCTTGACTCCTCTCTTTCTCTCATAACACACATCCAATCCCATCAGCAAAATTATTCGTTACCTAACCACTTCTCCCCACCTCGCCGCTACCATCCTTGTCTGTAATTTCTACCCTGAGCTACTGAGGAGGCCTGCTGACTAGTCTTCTTGCTTCTACTCTTGCCTCCTACAATCAGATCATGTTCCTCCTTCCTCTCAACCTTTGCATAAGGTCCCGTCACACTTGAATAAAACCCAGTGGCCTTACAATTGACCACAAGGCCCTACTTTCTCTGCACCCCCGCCCCCAGCCTCACGTGTCTGGCTCCATCTCTCACTACTGTCCTCCCATTCACTGAGCTCCAGCACACTGGCCTCCTGCTATTCCATGAGTCTCCCGAGCATACTTCCACCTCAAGATATCTGCTGTTCCTTCTGCCTGGACTGCTCGTCCCCCAAGTATGTGTATGGCTTACACCATCACTTCATTCTGATTTCTGTTCACACATCACCTACTTAGAGCTTTCCCCAAACAGTGTACTCGTATATGCTCCTGTCACTTTTTAGTTTCTTTTTCATTTAATTTTCCACCTAACATTATATTAAATATCCATTTGTTTATTACCTGCCTTGTAAGCTACATGACAGCAAGGACTTTGTCTTGTTTACTTCTATATCCCTAACACCTAAAACAATTCACAGCATAAGTAGACAACCAGTAGTTGTTGCAGGAATAAATAATTGAATGGATGGGTCTTATATAAGTGTGGAAGATGGCTCTGCTTTTGAATGCTCCAGAATGAGGGGATGTTACACTCCCCTTCCCCACCCCCAGCTTCTCCAATGCTTGGTGCTCACCTGAAACATGCTGTGTCCTTTTAATATTCAGAAGGTTTGTTCTTAGGGTAGAACCAACAAAGTGGGTATAACTATAAGTCTACTGCCCTTTTAGGAGCTAGGCAAGGAGGAGCTCTCTGCAGCCCTGTGAAAGCAACAACCTGCGTGACGGAGTCTATTGCCTGATCCGATAATGGGATTGTGAATGCTGCTAGCCGATCCCCCAACTGCTCCTATTTGTCTGGCAAGCCCAACTCTTCTGATACCATCTTCTGCTCAATTCTAGAACCATTGTCAGGCTGTGCAGCTCTGCTCTGCTGAGGGCCTCAGGTGCCTAATACTTAATACATAGCCTCAAAAACATAACAAAATGTATAGGCCTCTCTGCAGACCTCAAGACAGTGTCTGACTGGCCACCCTCTGAAGACAGGAAGAAGGAAAATCCAAGCCCCTCATCGTGGCTTTGGAAGCCCTGTAACATCTGCCTTCTACCTCTCTCTCCAAACTCATCTCAAACCACTTGCCTCCTTGCTTACAAAGTTCTAGCCAAAATTATCTTCTTTCTGTTTCTCAAATACCCAAATGCTTCATGGCATTTGCACTTGCCTCGCCCTCTTCCTGGAATGTTCTGTCCCCAGATCTTTGCATTACTGGCTCCTCCTCTTCATCAGATTTTCAGCTCAAATGTGAGCTCTTTAGAGATGCCTTCCCAAAGGCCATCAGTCTGTATGGCATCATTGTATTTTCTACCAAGCAATTTCTTCTCTTGTCCATTTTTGTTTATTTGTTTACTGTTAGACTCCTCTCTCGAAAATAGCACTGACCAATAGAATTCTCTGCAATGATGGAAATGTTTTTGTATCTGAGCTGTTCATATGGCATGAGTCATATGGTAACTAGTGGCTACCATATTACTCCTAAGCATTTGAAATATGGTTGGTGAACTGAATAAATTAATTTTTTATTTTATTCCATTGTAATTAATTTAAATTTAAATAGCAACATATGTCCAGTGGCTACTGTACTGGGCAATGAAGTTCTAGTGTGCAAGCTCTGAGAGAGCAGGGACTTTATTTTATACTTTGCTATATCCCACGAACCTAGAACAATTAAAAACTCCTAACCAAGATATTCTCTGGAGGATGAATTCTTACCAAGGTTCAAGTTTTGTTTGGGTTGGATGCCACCAGCACTAAGTCATCTACTGATTTGACTTTTGTTTTAGGAACATCAAGATGTAGGCCCAGGAGACCCCTTTTCTTCAAATGTTGCTGAAAAGTCAATAACTGCACCTTTCTCTTGATCCTGGAGGTCTCAGGAGGCAGGACTACACGTAGCGTCTGCCAGGAGTCCCCCAGGGAGCAGGGCCGCACACAGCCCTGCCAAGAGAGTGCAATGAGGTGAGTTGCTCAGGGAACGCCTTGAGCTAGGGGCTGCCACCTGGGGAGGTGGTCAACCAGAGACCAGACACAAAGTTCTGGGCCTTAGCGCACGCACTAAGCAACTTTATTGGGTAAAAGCATGTCTTATATATGTTTTAGCCAGCTGTAAACCCCTCCCATACCTCCCCATCTCCTAGCTAACTCAATAGAAAGTCTGTGGTTTGCAGCTAAGCTTTGAAAATTTTTGCTGACCCAGTCTTTTTGCATTTCTGTTGACAGTCTAAATCCTGGAGAGCAAGAGTGCCTCCATCTTTAACAGGTGCTCTCCTTCATTTTCCTCCAAGTAAAAACATCGTAGAAAACATTTTTTTTCTTTTTTGGCAGCTGGCTGATATGGGGATCTGAACCCTTGCCCTTGGTGTTATAACACTACCCTCTAATCAACTGAGCTAACAGGCCAGACCCAATCATAGAAAATTTTTTAAAAATAAATAACTTCCTACAGTTCTTCTAGCAAACATTGCAAATATTTTATTTTTTTGTATACCGCCTTCCAGATTTTGTCCACATGCACACATCTTTTCGATATTTTGCAAACCCAGAGAACACCATCAAAACTTTGTCCTTGGGGAACATCTCCAAGGCCCAGGTCTAAGCTCAAATGGAGACTGAATCTTGTAGTCATTTGCCCGTGGCTCATCCAGGTCAAGAGATTTCACCACCCCACAGACACTTGGAGAGCCTCATGGGTGGAGACTCTAGGTTCAGCTCTGAGTATAGAGAAATTGATAATCATTTGAGGAGGCCAGATATTGAAGAAAGCAGGGGCTCTTCTGGTTTATTAATTCATCCAACAACTATTATACTACATTACAGAATCTCATAAATATTTTCCTTGTTTACTTAGGCTGTACTGTTTTCCTTTTTATGGCTGAGCAGTAGATAGTAGATATACTATAATTTATTAAACCTATTCTGTATTGGGTTGTGGAACATTTAACTTATACCCATTACAGTACCTTATTGTATTGTATTGGGATACAATCTACCCACTATTGTATCTTCTACCCAATTATTGCATCATTATTGTTATCAACTCTTCCTGTGTGGAGCTTTTTTTTACTTTCATTGTATTATTTCTTTATAGAGTAGTGGTTATGAGTATAGGTCCTGGAAAGAAACAATATATAGCTATTACCACTAGTTTTAACACTATCAATGGTAGTTTGAGTAAATTATGTAACTTCTCTGTGTCTCAGTATTTCATTTGTCAAATAGGGTCACTCATATCACCTTCTTCATAGGATTTCTGTGAGAATCAAAACAAATAAATTATGGGCTAGCCAATTAGCTCAGTTGGTTAGAGTGCAGTGTTGATAACACCAAGGACAAGGGTTCAGATCTCCATACTGGCCAGCTGCCCCCAAAATAATAATAATAATGATTGTAAAATAAATAAGTTACACGAAGAGTGCTTGGTCCTGGGTTAGTATTCAATAAGAAATTACTCCTACTATTATTAATTCTTGACTAAATCAAATCTTAATTTCAAGGATATTAATATCTTCAAGACTGTTTCTAGATTGTGGGGATGCTTGTACAACTCTGTTAATATACTAAAAATCACTGAACTGTACACCAAATAAAAGACTGTTGCTAGTAATGGCATTTTGTTTTCCCAAATAGTATTCCTATTTTCATTCCTATTCTCACCTCAATTTTGTCACAGTCTCATCAGAAATGGGAGTTATGACTTTAAATATAGTTTACTTTATTTGAGAAGGGCCTAATGGAATCCTAAAAGTGCTTTCTCTGGCATTTTTTTCTTATTACTAGCAAGAAGGAATACTGTTGCATGTATTATTTACTATTTGTTTCCTCTTCTTCAAACCCTTTCCCTTTTGCAGCTGGAGTCCTTCTTGAACAATCTATTTCTTATTATGTATAAATCCACTCATAACAGTGAGTTGGTCTCTAATAATGAGAACTTTGAGGAGGTCACTGTTTTCTCCTCAAAGCATTCCTCAGTGTTCTACTAGATCCATTTTCCTCATTAGCCAAGGGTCTTCTCAGTAATTAGAGCTTCCCCCAGCATAGTCTTTCCATCCTATTGTACCTGCAGCACTTTGCCTAGGGTTGCACTCTAAAGACGGGATAAGAAAAAGCTTGGAACACATGCTCCTTTCTTCTTGTTCTTTGTATCTGCTGATTGGGGCTGGGAATTCTGCCAAGGTAAACACTGTCCTCTGCTGTTCAGGAAAGCAAGGCTTTCCAGCCACCTTTGAGGAGCTTCCTCCAGATGACAATTCCACAGCATGCTCACAGGGTAGCCTTAGATTGAGAAGGCTCTCAATTTAGAGACAATCAAGCTCCAACTGGAAAGAAACCATCACTCCTTTTCTGTAGCAGGGTAATGTCTATTGAATTAGAATGTTGTAACTCTTGCAGTTCCATCTAGATGAACTGGGGATGACACGCACAGAGGTTGGCAAGCTCTGTTTATGTCAAACAGGGCCCAAACAGGGGCCTCCTAGCCCAGGGTCTGAACTCTGTCAGTGTGCCCAAAGAGAATTAGGGTCAGAGAGTGGACTCACAACAACCAAATACACAGTAGTCTAAACCTTCCTGCAGGACTTCTGAAAGTTGTGCTTGTGATGGTCATGCCCAGAGAGAAGAGGAAAGGAATGTAGGTGTTAGTCTATTTATGTGGGAAAGGATTGGAAACCCTCTGAGAGGACCAAGTACTCTGAGGCTTCCTGCTGGGTACAAACTGCTTGAGATGATACTTGAGAGTACAAATGAGTCTTTGGCTTGTTCCTTCTGAATACACAACTGAAGATATAGGAATAGTCTGGTTCAGGAGGGGCCACTAGCGGCACTTCTAGTCACTTCCATCCTGAGTAAGAACACTCCTGGGAGAAGGATGGGCAATCAGGGAGAATGAGGCTGTTGGTGCCATCGCTTACTCCTTTGTCTACTGGTACCTGATACATAAGCCCCTTCCCCCTGTTATTAATAACCCCTGGTGCTAGGAGGATTCCATTCAATTGTCTTTTGTGGGTGGATTAGGGAGAACTGAAATTTCTTCTATCCTTAATTCTTCTGTCTCATATGGGAGTCATTCAGAACAAAACATGCCAATTTATAATGAATATTCTCTTTGATGAGAATGTTCTTATCTACTGAGAAGCAAAATAAAATGCTAGCAGTTTAGCCTTGAAAAGCACTGGGATCCTTGAAGCTCTGCTTTATTGGATGTCGGCCAGAAACATGAGGCCATCAAAATAGTCTATTGAAATGAACACAGTTTCAGTTATTTACTTAAAACAAATAAAAACTCTTATTTCCAAGTAACACATAAAATGCATACAAGATTATTTCACTGTAAGAACAATTATCAAAACATGAAGACTTCACAATTAATTGAACTGTATAAAAGCTCAGTGATCCCTGATTGTTTGCTGGCTGCCCCCACAGTTATTTTTATGCCAGCTATGAGAGTTTGATAAGTCAACTGTTAGTAATAGTTGAATGGCACTTTATAATAAACAGATGAACGGAATGATCAGTGACCCTTAATAAAATAATACGATTATAGCCACTGGAAAAAAAAATATCGACAGGTAAGAAGAATTGGATAAGTGCATGAAAAGTTTCAACCAGGTTATGTGAAAAAACAACAATAGGAAACTTTTGGAGAATGTAGCTTTTCTCAACTATGCCTTCTATTTGGGAGTCATCCATTTTCTGCCAGCAAATGTCAGTGGACTAAAACTTTATCAGAGAACATAAGCTTCAACTCTCTGCTGCCAACACCCATTAAAAGTCTATAGTAACAAGTGTAAAAAGTATTTTTCAACTGCAAAGTTAACTTTTTAAAAATTACAGTCTAACAGAAAGAGCTTGTATGTATGGAGGATTACATGAGGGACACTCATTTGTTCATAGTTTTTTTTTTTTTTAAACATGACCAGTAAGGGGATCTTAACACTTGACTTGGTGTTGTCAGCACCACGCTCTCCCAAGTGAGCTAACCGGCCATCCCTGTATAGGGACCCAAACCTGTGGCCTTGGTGTTATCAGCACCGCACTCTCCTGAGTGAGCCACGGGCCAGCTCCAAACATAGTTTCTGAGTGCCTATTATATTCCAGGCACAATGCTGGTCCTGAGGATACAGAGATGAGCAAACACAGACAGGTTCCTCATGGAACCTGCTGATTTGTGGGGAGGCAGATACAATGGAATAACTATGTAAGAAATTGTAAAATTACACTTCCGATCAGTTCTATGCAGAAAAGGTATAGAAAGGGAATTTTACTTAGACTCTGAGGTCAGTGAAGGTTTTATTATGGAAGCCACACTTGAAAGATAAGTTTACTTGCACGACTAGGGAGCATTCTAGGCAGAAGAAGGAGGCCCTGTGGGAGAAGTAAGTATAGAATCTGCCTCTCATGTTGGTGCTGTTAACATCATTTATGGGTCAGATCAAAATCACCAGAAAACTACTTATTTGTTAGTAGCATAGCCTCCGGGGAGAAGACAAAGACTAATAATTGTCATTAACATTTATTGACCACTTACTGCGAGCCATGAACTTTGTTAGAGGTTTATGGAAATTATCTAATTTAAGCCAACATCAACCCTATGAAGTGAACTCAATCATCCTCAGTTTTCAGGTGAAGAAACTGAGACATGAAGCGAAGGCAAAGGCAAGAGAGCTAGTAAGAAACAGAATTTGAAGCCAGCAATTCTGACTCCAGAGCCCAAATACCTAACCTCATTGCTATTTTAGGAGACTTCATGAACTCATGACGCACAATGGCATCTTGGGGTCAGGCACAATTCTGAGGAATCAACTTTTACAAAGGACTTTATATGATCTGAGCTTATATATGCTAAACCATTCCCTCCCAGTCCAGCTCACCTCCTCCATCTCAACTAGGTTCTATATACCAGTAGCATATAAGCAATGGTGGGTGGAGAAGATTTTTGACCAGGAGAGATGGGAAAAAGAAGCCAGTTTGCCCAAATTAAGAGATATTTTCCTGAGGAGGAAAATATGTCTTAATATTTCCTGAGGAGGTTCTTGCTGCCTTACTTCTTGTGGTGAGTTCTTGGTGTCTCGGAATGTTGTAATGTCGAGCATTTCCTATAAGCATTGGTAAAGCTCTCAGATGGACCTCCAGGAATGCCCGATACTTTCTCAATAAGGCTATTCCTTCCATGGTATCTAGCAGTACCTCAACAGAAAATAAATTATGATGGGCCGGCCCGTGGCTCACTCGGGAGAGTGTGGTGCTGATAACACCAAGGCCCCGGGTTCGGATCCCATATAGGGATGGCCGGTTCGCTCACTGGCTGAGCGTGGTGCTGACAACACCAAGTCAAGGGTTAAGATCCCCTTACCGGTCATCTTTTAAAAAGAAAAAAAAAAAAGAAAATAAATTATGACAACATTTTCTCACCATTATCCATATTCCAAAGGAGGATGTAAAATATGCTATTGAAAGAGAAACAAAGAAGCACAGAAAGAAAAGGAAGAGAAATGCTGTGGATTGATTGAATTGTGTCTCCCAAAGTTAATATATTAGAAGCTTAATTCCCACTGTAACTGTTGAGGGTGAGAAATCCTATTATGGTAATTGAAATGTGAGGCCTTGAAGAGGTGATTAGATTGTAGGAACATGCCATAGGAAATGGATTAGTAATGGGGGCTAGGAGCGTGGTTCTGAGGGCTTTAAAAGGAGAGCACATGTGGAACTATCTCTCTGCTCTGCTCCATTTTCTGCCATGTGAGACCCCTGGGTCACTGTCGCCACCACCAAGACCCTCACCAGATGTGTTCCCTGCACTGTGGACTTTCCATTCTCTAAAACTGTAAACAATAACATTTTTTTTTCTTTATAAATCACCCAGTTTCAAGTATTTTGTTATAAGCAACAGAAAAAGACTAATACAAGAAATCAGGCCAACGTGTCCAAGGACTGCAGACCCAAAGCTGGGTGCCTGCCTTTCTCAATAAATATGATGCTCTATTTTAGCTTCTACTTTATTGCATGTGTTCTTGCTATAAATTTCTTCAAATATCTTGAGTTAGGACACAAATAAATCTATTTAATAAGTCATATATTGTTAACATAGAAACCTCTTCTTTACTTATTAGACCTGAAAAAAAGACAGACCCAATATGATAATAGTTGGGGACCTGAATACCCCTCTCTCAGCACTGGACAGATTATCTAGGCAACAAATCAACAGAGAAACACAGGATTTAAACTACACTTTAGACCTATTGGATCTAGCAGATATCTATAGAACATTTAATCCAACAACTACAGAATATACATTCTTCTTACCAGCACATGGAACATTCTCCAGGAAGACCACATGTTGGGTCATAAATTAAGTCTCAACAAATTTTTAAAAATTGAAATCATTTCAAGTATCTTTTCAGACCACACTGAATTAAAACTAAAAATTGAAAACAAATGAAATTCTGGAAACTATACAAATATATGGAAATTAAACAACATGCTCCTGAATGACCTATGGGTCCAAGAAGAAATTACACAGGAAATCAAAAAATTTCTTGAAATTAATGAAAATAAAGACACATTATAGCAAGACCTGTGGGATACTGCAAAAGAAGTGCTAAGAGGGGGGCCGGCCGGTGGTGCACTCGGTAGAGTGCGGTGCTTGGGAGCGCAGCGGCACTCCCGCCGAGGGTTCGGATCCCATATAGAGACCGGTCCACTCGCTGGTTGAGCGCAGTGCGGGCGCGATGCCGAGGGTTGCGATCCCGTCACCAGTCACAAAAAAAGACAAAAAGGGGGGAAAAAAAAAGAAGTGCTAAGAGGGAAGTTTATTGCAATAAATGCTTACATCAAAAGAATAGAAACATTTCAAATAAATGACCTAATGCTAAACCTCAAAGAACTACAAAAACAAGAAGAATCCAACCCCAAAATTAGTAGATGAAAAGAAATAATTAAGATCAGAGCAGAACTAAATGAAATAGAGACTCCAGAAAAAGACAAAAGATGAATGAAACAAAAAGTTGGATTTTTGACAAGATAGACAAAATAGACAAACCATTAGACAGGCTAACTAAAAAAAGAAGACAGAAGACTCAAATAACAAAAATCAGAAAAAAGAGGAGACATTACAATCAATACCCCAGAAATACAAAGAATCATTAAGACTATTATGAACAACTATATTCCAACAAATTTGAAAACTTGGAGGACATGGATAAATTTCTGACACATGCAAATTACCAAGACTGAACTAAGAAGAAATAGAAAACCTGAGAAGATGAATAACAAGCAACAAGATTAAAGCACTAATCAGCAGCCTCCCAACAATGAAAAGCCCAGAACTGGATGGCTTTACTGCTGAATTCTACCAAACCTTTAAAGAGGAATTAATACCAATTCTCTTCAAACTATTTCAAAATATTGAAACAGAGGCCATTCTCCCAAACATCACCTTGATACCAAAACAAGACAGATACAACAAAAAAAGAAAACTACAGGCCAATATCTTTGATTGACATAGATGCAAAAATCCTCAATAAAATATTAGCCATCAGAATACAGAAATACATAAAAAAATTATGCACCATGATCAAGTGAGATTCATCCCAGGGATGGAAGGGTGGTACAATATGCACAAGTCAATGAATGTGATACACCACATTGACAAGACCAAGGACAAAAATCAAATGATTATTTCAATAGATGCAGAA
The DNA here is from genome assembly GCF_000696425.1 of Galeopterus variegatus. Lineage (NCBI taxonomy): Eukaryota > Metazoa > Chordata > Mammalia > Dermoptera > Cynocephalidae > Galeopterus > Galeopterus variegatus. Next base: position 10,789 of record NW_007728159.1, on the reverse strand, counting down.
AACGTTTGACAAATTCAATGTCCTTCATGATAAAGACTCTCAGCAAATTAAGTATAGAAGGAAAGTATCTCAACACAATAAAAGCCATATACAACAAACCCACTGCCCATATCATCCTGAATAGGGAAAGGCTGAAAGTTTTTCCCTTAAGAACAGGAACAAGACAAGGATGCCCACTCTCACCATTCCTATTTAACACAGTATTGGAAGAACTAGCCAGAGCAATCATGAAAGAGAAAGAAATAAAGTGCATCCAGATTGGAAAAGACAAAGTTAATCTGTCCGTGTTTGCAGATGACATGATCCTATATATAAAACAAAATCTGAAAACTACAAAAAAAAAAAATTCTTAGAGCCAATAAATGATTTCAGTAAAATTTCAGGATACAAAACCTACACACAAATATCAGTAGCGGTTTTATACTCCAATAACAAACTAGCAGAAAAAGAAATCAAGCCCACTTACAATAGTCACCAAAAAAATTAAATACCTAGGAATAAATTGAACCAAGGAGGTGAAAGAACTCTACAGTGAAAACTATAAATCAGTGCTGAAAGAAATTTAAAAGGACACAAAAAGATGGGAAGATATTCCATGCACTTGGATTGGAAGAATTAACAATTCATATTTTCAATTGTGAAAATGTCCATACTACCCAAAGTGATCTACAGATTCAATGCAATCCCCATCAAAATACCAATGACATTCTTCACAGAAATAGGAAAAACAATCTTAACATTCACATGAAAGAACAAAAGACTGCAAATAGCCAAAGCAATCCTGGGCAAAAAATAAAAAATAAAACAAAGCTGGAGGCATAACACTACCTGACTTCAAATTATACTACAAAGCTGTAGTAACCAAAACAGTATGGTACTGGCATAAAAACAGACACTTGGACCAATGGGACAGAATAGAGAACCCAGAAACCAACTCACATGCTTACAGCCAACTAATCTTTGGCAAAGGCAACAAGAATATACATTGGGAAAAGGATTGCCTCTTCAATAAATGGTGCTGGGAAAACTGGACATCCATATGTAGAAGAATGAAATTAGACCTGTACCTCTCTTCATATACCAAAATCAACTCAAAATGGATTAAAGACGTAAATATAAGACCTGAAACTTTAAAACTCCAAAAAGAAAATACAGGAGAAACACTTCAGGAAGTAGAACTGGGCAAAGACTTTATGAACAAGACCCCCAAAGCACAAGCAATAAAAGAAAAAAATAAACAAATAGGATTATATGAACTAAAAAGCTTCTGCACAGCAAAAGAAACATTTAACAGAACAAAAACACAGCCTACAGAATGGGAGAAAATATTTGGAAACTACACATCCAACAAAGGATTAATATCCAGAATATACAAAGAAATCAAACAACTTAGTAAAAAACAAGTAATCCAATCAAAAAACGGGCAAAGGAGCTGAATAAGCAATTCTCAAAGGAAGATACACAAATGGCCAATGGACACATGAAAAAGTGCTCAACATCACTAAGCATCGGGGAAATGCAAATCAAAACCACATTGAGATATCATCTCACCCCAATTAGACTGGCCATTATCAAAAAAACAGAATAACAGATGCTGGAGAGGATGCGGAGAAAGGGGAACCCTCCTACACTGTTGGTAGAAAGGGAAATTAGTGTAGCCATTACAGAATACAGTGTGGAGGTTCCTCAGACAACTACAAAATGAACTGCCGTACGATCTAGTAATCCCACTGCTGGGTGTATACCCAAAGGAATGTAAATCATCATGTCAAAGGGACACCTGCACTCCCAATGCTTATCGCAGCTCTATTTACAACAGCCAAGAGTTGGAACCAACCTAAATGCCCATCGATGGACGATTGGATAAGGAAAATGTATACACACACATGCACACACACACACACACACAATGGAATATGTAGTGGATTGAATTATGTCCCCCCAAAACTCATTGAAGCTTAAAATGTATCCCCCATGTTTTATGTATTAGAAACTTAGCCCCACTGTGACTGTTAAGAGGGTGGGATATCCTATTATGGTAATTGAAAGGTGGAGGCTTGAAGAGGTGATTGGATCATATGACTGTGCAGTAGTGAATGGATTAAAAATGGTGGTCAGGGGTGTGGTTCTGAGGGCTTTAAGAGAAGAGTAAAGTCTAACTTTTGCTCTCTCTGCTTCCACCATCCTGCAATGTGAGACCCCTGGGTCACTGTCACCTCCACCAGATGGACTTTGGACCTCTCAGCCTCAGAAACTGTAAGCCATAAATTTTGTTTTCATTGTAAATCACCCAGTTTCAGGTATTTTGTTATAAGCAACAAAAACGGACTAATACAGAACACTACTCTGCCATCAAAAAGAGTGAAATTCTGCCTTTTGCAGCAGCATGAATGAAATTGGAGAAAATTGTGTTAAGTGAAATAAGCCAGGCACAGAAAGAGAAATATCATATGTCCTTACTCATAAATGGGAATTAAAAAATAAATAAGTTAAAAAGTAAGAAAGATAAAACAATCACAATAGTTCTCTGAACTTTCAAAAAGAGAGAATAGAACTGAGGCCACCAGAGGTGGGAAAGGTGGAGGGGGGTTTAGCAAGAAATTGGTAAAGGACCACAAAGAATGGTAAATGATTGTATTGTGTGATGTTGAACATACTTATCCTGATTTAAGTATCACATAATGTACATAGGTATATTCAATGTTGTACCCTCAGATATGTACAATCAATTATGTTTCAATTTAAGAAAATAAAAGGAAAAAAAGTAAATGAAAATTGAGAGATGGTATGTTGGAAAATATAAGTATTATGGGAAAAGTAGAGCAGAATAAGAGAGATTGGGAATGTTGGAGAGGGGGATTGCAATGTTAAACTATTAGAATTTTCATGTAGAATTTTAATTTTTATTTAGAGTTATTATTTGCATTAGATTAAGATGAAAATAATGAAGTTTAGGTTAAATTGAACTCAAGACTCTGAAAGGCATCCACTCAGTGAGTGAAATGGTTAATGTTTGCTTTGTTTTGGGCCCTGCCGACACCCAACATGTTGTCACTGAGAATGATACAAATGCAGCCCTGGTGCCTAAATCCACATTTTCCTTCACATTACCCTTAAGGAACTAGGGCTTCTTGTGCCAAATCTCCAGGCAGAGAAACTCCGGTGCATTGTGTTCCTTAAGGGAAGCAGCGATTCTTTGGGGATTTCAAGTATAGTGTTGGAGAAGCTAATGGGATGGTCTGAGAAGAAAGTTTTCACAACCAGGGACAGTCAAGCCATGACAAGTTGAATATTGAAATCAATGACTGTAATCAACTGGAACAAGTTGAATGTATAAAAATGCCCCGAACCTAAGATAATATGGGAAAAAAGATGTTAACATAAAGTATAGTTAAAATACAGTTTGCAAGTTGGTGGAGTTTGGATGTGTTGTCCCCTCCAAAACTCATGTGGAAATTTGATCTCCAATGTGGCAGTGTTGGAAACTGATTGAATCATGGGGCAGATCCCTCATGAATGGATTAATGCTCTCCCTGGGGGAAGGGGGATTAAAGAGTAAGTTCTCACTCGACTAGTTCCCACGAGAGCTCGTTGCTTAAAAAGACCCTGGCATCCTCTCTCTTGCTTCTCTCTCTTGCCTCTCTCTCTCGCTTCCTCTCACCATGTGATCTGCTTGTACCCACCGGCTCCCTGCCACTTTCCGCCATGAGTAGAAGCAGCCTGTGGCCCACGCCAGATGCATCTGTCCCAGAATCGTAAGCCAAATAAACCTCTTTCCTTTACAAATTACCCAGTTTCAGGTATTCTGTTATAGCAGCACAAAACAGACTAAAACAGAAAATTGGTACCGAGGAGTGGGGTGTTGCAAAACAGATACCTGAAAATGTGGATGCAGCTTTGGAACTGGGTAATGGGCAATGGTTAGAGGAGTTTGGAGGACTCAGAAGAAGAGAAAAAGACGAGGGAAAGTTTGGAATGCCTTAGAGACTCATGTGGTGGTGAGCAGAATGCTGATAGAAATGTGGACAGTAAAGGCCATGCGGATGATGAGGTCTCAGATAGAAATGAGGAGCTTATTGGGAATTGGACAAAAGATAACCCTTGCTACACCATAGCAAGGAACTTGGCTGCATTGTGTCCATGCCCTTGGGCTTTGTGGAAGGTAGAACTTAAGAGTTGTGAACCAGAGCATTTGGCCAAAGAAATTTCTAAGCAGCAAAGCATTAAGAACGCTGCATGGCTACTTCTAACAGCCTACTCTGAGTTATGGCGGCAAAGGCATAATGTAAAGCCAGAATTTAAAAGGGAAGCAGAGCATAAAGATTTGGAAACTTTGAAGCATGGCCATGCGGTAAAGAAGCAGAGAGCTGGAGAACAATGTAAGGGTGAAGCAGAAAAACTGGTTGTGGGGGATTCTTTAAGAATCACTTGTTCCTCGTCAAACTTACACCCAGTACTTTCAGCATCCATTGATGATTCTTGCCTGAACTAATTATTACTATAATAGCTGCCAACTAGTGATAGAAGTCTGTTACTTCTTCTACATTTATGTTAGAATTCTACTGTAGAGTAGAACTTTCCTTTATCCCCTTTTAATTTATTTTTTGTTTAAGTTAGTATGAACTTAAGGATTCCTAATTTATTAAATAAGTTATAATTTCTCAGTATCATAATTTATTTTGATGACTAAATTGTCCCCAATTTGGGGCTGGCTGTTTAGCTCAATTGGGAGAGCGTGTCGCTAGTAACACGAAGGTCAAGTGTTCAGATTCCCTTAGTGGCCAGCCGCCAAAACAAAACAAAACAAACAGTCCCTAATTTGGCCAGTGGGAATCATTTTACACTGGCTCCTGTGGTTTTTTGACATTTTTCCATCTGTATTAGCTTCCCATGGCTGCTGTAACAAGGTACCACAAACTTAGTGGCTTAAAACAACAGCAATTCTCATAGTTCTGGAGGCCAGAAGTCCAAAATCAGTTTCACTGGGCCCAAATCAAGGAGTTGGCAGAGCCATGAGGAGAATCTGTTCTTTACCTCTTCCAGTTTCTGGTGGCTGCTGGTTTTCCTTGGCTTGTGATCACATCACTCCTATCTCTGCCTCTTGTTTTCTCTTCTGTATAATCTTCCTTACAAAGACACTCGTAATTGCACATCTCTCTCACAAACACACTTATGACTGTGATTATCCACTTGGATAATCCAGGATAATCTCCCCATCTCAAGATCCTTAACCATATCTGCAAAGATTCTTTTTTCCGTATATGATAATATTTACAGATTCCAAAGATTAGAGTTTGGTATCTTTAGGGGCCATTATTCAGCTTACTACATCATCACTCTTAAGAGTACTTCCTTTCTTTCTGAACCAGTAAGATTTTTCACTGTTGCAGTCATGGAATCAGCCATTTCTCCAAGAAGCTTTGGTTCCTTTTTAGTGAAGAATGATATTTGGATATCAAGATGTAGGTGTTAGGTGTGCTCATTGTTATTGGTGTGTCATTCTTATAGGTCCTTTCGATAGGACTGGGAAGTAGGACATCAACAAGGAAAAATGTCTGGATACACATACACACAAACATACATATTACGTGCATTCTTAAGTGTTGTGGTGAAGCTGGCTCACCTGGGCTTACAAAAAGCAGATTGTTAAATATTCAGGAATTCTGTGAGTGGCTGTTAAACTGATGCTAGTTCAAAATCAGCCATGCTGCGAGTATTTACACCATGGAAATCAGCAAAGTCTACAAATCAGTGTTTTCTTAAAATCAGAAAGCCACTTTACCAGCACAGCGCTACATGTGTATCACACATACGTACAACTACCCATCTCTCTCTATATATAATGCACAATATTATTCACACACACACCACAGGCTCACACCTCTAACTCTAATTCTAGTCCAACATCACAAGGTTTGTCCTAGTCTTCCCCTTTCCATACTTCTTTTTCAAGAGTGGGAAACCTGGCTCCCATTATTCTCAATATATTTACTTATTTGCTCAATCTCCTGACCACATGGTCCATCTTCCTGGCCCATCCCAATTGACCCTGGCCAAGAGAGCTGCCTCCTTTGCCTGACCTTGCCAGTCCTGACGGCCATTTATTTTGCCCTGGACCTATTAGTCTTGACCTTGTAAGCCCCTACCTCAGCCCCAGCCCTGCCAGTCTAGATGATCAAAGTTGTCTCTTTGGTCGGGACTCTACCAATCTAAACTCACTAGACAAATATTTTTTTTTTTTTTTTAAAGATGACTGGTAAGGGGATCTTAACCCTTGACTTGGTGCTGACAGCACCACGCTCTCTGAAGTGAACGAACTGGCCATCCCTATATAGGGATCTGAACCCGTTGCCTAGGTGTTATCAGCACCACACTCTCCCAAGTGAGCCATGGGCCAGCCCCCTCACTAGGCAAATCTTGACCCTAGCCCCACACATTTCCTTCTTTGTCTACTCTTCCCATTAAAAATGCATATTTCCTCACTGTTTTTAAGTGCATGGTGTTGAGTGGTCAGTTTGATATATTCACATTGATTCACACAGGTGGGTTAAATAAGGTTGCCAGATGAAATACAGGATGCCCAGTTAAGTTTGGATCTGGGGCGTAGTTACACTGAAAAATAATTTATTTATCTGAACTGCACATTTAACTGGGTGTCCTGTATTTTTATTTGCTAGATCTGGCAATCTTAGTTAGAGAGACTGTGACTAAGCTTCCTATAATTCTTCTAATCAATGCCTGGGTCATCTGAAATACTATAACTCAGGACTTCCCTGTACACACTGGGCTTTCAGTTCTTCCTATATTAAGCTCTATCCACCCCACATCTCTGCTCAAAAGGTACTGGGTATAACCCTGTCCAGTCTTACTTTCTGTGCAATACCTTTTCTCCACCCTTGGCCTGCACATACTGTTTTTGCTCCTCTTCAGAAAGCTATCAGAGTGTTAGCAGCACACAGTTTAGTATACAGCTAGAGAGTTTGGTTTACCAAATAGTTTGTGTATTTTTTTTCTTGTAGTACTCATAAAAGAGATAAAGCAGCCTCATCAATTCTCAAGGAAGCTCTGCTTTTTATTATGTGCCAGTAGTCTGTATACTCACAGTATTTTTTTTATTATGTTACCACTGTTCTTACCTTCTTATATTGAAAGCTATCTGTTCGATATGTTTTGTTGTGGAATTATCTCCAGGATAGCATGTTAAGTTTAAAAAAAATAAAAGGCAAAGAAGAGAACTAGAGTAAAGAGAGAGTAAAACTATCAAATACAAAGGTACCGTATACATATACTATGTACAATAGAATATCTCTGAAAGGTTGTAAAATAAGCTGTTTTCAGTAGTTGCTTTCAAGGAGGAAAACCATAGGACCAACGGACAGGGATGGGGGTGGAGACAATTTTACTATCTATTCCTTTAGATAGATTTTTAAAAATTACTTACATATTTTAATTATTCAAGAATATTTAATTTTTTAAAGGAAAAATTATCTGTTTATGTGTGTGTCTCCCTTGCTGGACAGTAAGCCGCTGCTTGAGGTCAAGAACCATATCTATTTCAATTTGTATTCCAAGAGCCAAGCACTGTGTCCAGGTCAGAGATATAGATCTGGGCTCACGCTCATGTGAGCTGTCTCTCTCTCTCTCATTTTCCCCCACTGATTCATCTCTGTTGCTATTAAAGATAGCATTCAAATTAAATTTCAAATTCAATTATTACTTTAATTAATTTAAATAAAAGTTATTTGAAAAATAAAACCAATGAAACTAATGGAATTTTAAAAAATCAATTCTAGGGCCGGCCCTGTGGCTCACTCGGGAGAGTGCGGTGCTGATAACACCAAGGCCAAGGGTTCGGATCCCACATCGGGATGGCCGGTTGGCTCACTGGGTGAGCATGGTGCTGACAACACCAAGTCAAGGGTTAAGATCCCCTTACCGGTCATCTTTTTAAAAAAAAAAAAAAATCAATTCTATTGAGGTATAATTTACATCCAGTGAAACACGCATTTAAGTGTACGGTTTGATGAATTTTGACAAATGTATATATCCATGTAACAATTACCACAATTAAGATATAGAACATTTCTTTTACCTTAGAAGGTTCCATATACCCTTTCTCAATCAATTTCTATGCCCATCCTGTCCACTGGCAACCATTTAGTAGTCACTTTATTGTCTATGAATATATTTTCAATATATTTAATTAAATATTAACATAATGTCTATATTTTATTATTAAAACAGAAAAGCAAAGGACTGCCTATAAAAAGTGCATAGCTTGAAAATATTCGTGTTCTAATCCATTTTTTCTGACTCTCTTTTATTAGATAATAAGTTTGTCATGCTGCGTAAGAAAGGAGAGTGGAAAGGCTGCCTTATTTTCTACAAAAAAAACAGCAGTAGCCATTTCTTGAGCAAGTATATGTATCAGTCACCATATTAGCACATTACATGAATCTGCTTTCTCATTTGATCCTCACAGCAACCCTGAAAGGTGGGCACTTATTATTATCTCCATTTTACACGTGACTCAGAAATAGCCCTGACCTCACCTATGGTTAACACAAATGTATGAAACATTTAACAATATTATAAATCTTCAAGCACTGAACAACCCGCCACAAGCTTAAATAGCCATAAAGGCAGGCTTTCAGCCAGGCCCCCCCTCCAATTCTCAGAAATAATTGGAACTCCCACTGTCACTCTGTTGCTCCAGTGTTGCTGACCTTGCCAATGTCTGTGCTACCCTGTCCTAGACCACTAAACTTTTTATCCGTGGCCCACTGCTATGCTGGGGCCAACTCCCCCAGGGTTGATCTGGAGCCTTTCTCTCTTTCAGGTGTGTTTAGGAGCTCAAAGATCCTCAAACAGTCCTGGGGGTCAAAGTCATTTGTCCTAGAAACAAGAGTCCTCTAGGGGGCAGTGTCGATCAACTCCTTGGGCCCACCTAACAGGTACCCTCTGCCCAAGTTAAAATCTATACACATAAAGGATAAAAGCTGAGGCTCAGAGAAGTTAAAAACCTTGGTCGAGATTACCAGCTAGTCAGCAGCAGGGCTAGGATTCAATCTCAGTCTGTCTGACTCCAGAACAATGACTTCTTTTCATTCTGTTGGGCTATCTTCCTGACCATTCATTAGACTGGAGAGAAAAGGACATTGAAAGTAAATAGTAATTAAATAAATTATGTGGAGCATCTACTCTATGCCATGCATTAATCTATGAAGTGAACAAAAGAGAAAAGACACCACTTGGGAGAATCAGTATACTTTGGGGAGAGCCAGGTCTAAGTGAAAGCAGAGAAGCGATTGAGAATATATGGGATTTTGCTAATGACAGACCATGAATTCTATGCATTATAACCCGTTCAATCAACCATGCATTCAGCAAATATTCATGCATACTATGGCCTGATACTGTGCTAGGTGTTAAAATACAGTGGAGAACAAACAGACATGAACACTGTCTGCACAGTCTAGCAGGGAATTAGACAAATAAATGGATACTTAAATATATAATTGCAGATTTGGTAAGTGCTCTAAAGGAAAAAAGAATAGGATGCTAGAAGAGGGAAAATCAAGGGACCTACTTTAAGTGAAGGGCCTAGAAGATTGAGAAGGAACTAAATAAGTGAAGAAAGTTCCAGACAGAGAGAAAAGCAAGTACAAAGGCCCTGAAGTGAAAAAAAAAAAAATTAGGGCTTGAGGGGCTGAAGAAAGGCCCATATAACTGGGGGCCACTCTGCCATGAATGGGTGATACTATTCCTTAATTCCATTTAGTGAAAATAGGAGAGAGTTCTAGGAAGAGGTGACAAGTTGACCAGACACAAAGGCAGGAAAAATGTTTAGATTGGGGGGTAGGGTAGCAACATGTTTGGGGAGCTAGCAAGGAACTCTGGTACCCTTAGGACTAGCAGGTGATAAGGTTGATTGGTTGGACTTAAAAGGCAGGCTGAAGATTTTGATTCAATTTGAAGCAAGAACGGGCTGAACAATTTTAATCAATGGAGTGAAACTTACGAAGATGAATCTCAGCGAGTAAGGGAGTGAACCAGAAGCAGGGATAACTGTTGGGAAGCCCTTCCAAAAGTCCAAGCAAGAGAAAAGTAGGACTTGTGTAAGGGTGGTGGTACTGTAAAGGCATAAAGGAATCACTCCTCCCTTAAATCCAACAAATATAAAAATCCCCTAAAGGGCAGAGCAAAGAAGTGCTCTCCAAGGTGAATCTCTGGCAGGAAGGGAAAGGCTGTAAGAGCGTCTGTGAGATTTTTGAGTTTCTATCTCCTTTGGGGGTTCTCTGACTTTGCACCCTCAAACCTTCATCAAAACACAGCAACAAAGCCTCCTGGGGAACAATCAGAAAGCTCTTGGGGTCTCAGTGAGGTGACATAGAGCATATACACTCCTCCTCCCTCACCTGATAGCTACTCTCACCTTCGAGTTCTCCTCCCGGTAGAGGACATTATGCTGGGGTATCTATATAACAGGCAAGGATAAGCAGAAATGGAGAAGAAGATTTCCTGAGGACAAATTGATAGAACTTGTAATCTGACCTGATCAGATTTTCAGGAAGAGAAAGAGAGAGACTAGAAAATAACTGTGAGAGAAGCCTGGGTGTTGGAACCATGGTGATTTAAGATCTTTTAGCTCCATTTTCACCGATTCTGCCCTCCCTAAGCAACCTTCTGGTGCTAATTTTGTTTCCCAACAAAATTATATTTCTTAGGGTAAATTAGTAAACTGGGCTCTCGTGACTTAATCACCACCTACGTGAAATGGTAGAATCAA
>NW_007728158.1:308656-329847 GCF_000696425.1 Galeopterus variegatus | reverse complement strand
AAAAAAAAAAAAAAAAAAAAAAAAAAAAAAACATTCAGACGAGAGATCCAGGCCCATGGTAAGGATCAGACTGAAGATGTTGCTTCTCTCTTAAGCCTTTTATTTCAGTGGGTCTCCGAATAGCCATCATTAATGTGAGGAACAGAGGTGTGGCCAGAGCAAGGAAGCAAATAAATGAAGCAGGCTTGAGAAATATGTGAGAAAAGTAACATAATGTGGTTATGGCTCATGAAATGACTAGAAGACAATAGACGTGAACCCTAATAAATCTTCCAGGGAATTACTTTTCCAAAGAAACTATAAAAGCCCATAATTATTTAGAACCCCAAACAACCATCAAAGGAGATGTATTTTCTGACAGCCATGTCTGATGAGGGTAATATTCAAGAGAGAATCTTTTAGAGGGCACACCTGGGCAGCCAGCATGTCTTCCCCTGTCCTGACAGGGGACCTCACAACTTTTGCCTAGGGACTGCTGTGTATTGTCCAGGCTCTCTGTTCTGGGATGGGGGTACTTATTGTGGCTTTCCTTTCCCTGTTCTGTCGTGGTCTATTTGGCAGGTGGGTGGGACAAATGAATTGTCTTTTAGTTTATAGGTCATTGAACCATAAGGAACCATATCTGAGCCTGTGGAGAGGTCTGAACACCACTCAGAGATCACAGGAGCAGCAACTTGATGGATGCTGGTTTGTTCCCCATGGAGAAGGGCTGAGTGTGTCCTATCCACGGGGAAGGAGAACACCCAGGTATGTAGTGGCCAGAGGGATGGGCTGTGGCATAGACTGGTAGTGATCCCCTCAAATCTGCTCTGTTCTTTTTCTTAGGCATGAAGCTAGACCACTCCCAGGCCACCCTTCTCCTTCCATTTGGGTTTATCCAGTGACACGTTTTTTTCCAGTAAAATGCAAGTACAAGTAATATTTGCCACGTTGGACCCAGGCCCAAGATCATGGGCACAGCTCCACAATCTCTTCTCCCTCCTGCCAGAAGCAACTTGGATATGAGAGTAACCTGGCTTCTACCAAGGAGATGTTGACATGGCCTTAGGCGATGATGGAGACACAACTTGGGTCCCTGAACCACTGAGTGCAGCAGAGCTTTTTGCCATTCTGAACTGTTACAGGAGAGAAAAATAAAGTCGTTTCTCCTCTCAGGCACTGTGGTACAGTTCTCTTGTGCTGCAGCAGAGCAGCCTTAGCCTTAGCCTAACACTATCCTTGCTTTTCTGTCCATGTGACCCACCATGAGAACGGTGAATTCAAGTCTTCTACTACTTGCGAACCCCTATTCTCCTTGCATTCCTGTAATTAATGCCTGGTGAATGTAACAACTAGGTTATCTATTGCACAGATATTCATCATATGTAATCATTTAATTTGAGTGGCATTCTGCTATGTTACATAGCTGCTTGTCATTTTGCTTAATGCTTTTGGCCTAAATTGCATTTTGCTTGATTAACAAATCATGACATCATTATTATATTTATTTGCCTGGTGTGCTTTGCTCCTCCTTTAGTTTTCAGCCTCTTGAATTTGGGTTAGGTATGTCTCTTGCATATAGTGTAGAGTTGGATTTTATTTTTAGATTTAATCTGAAAATATTTTTTAAAAAACAAGTTAAGGGCCGGCCCGGTGGCGCACTGCTACAGTGCGCTGCTTGGGAGCACGGCGGCGCTCCCGCCGAGGGTTCGGATCCCACATACAGACCGGCCGCTCACTGGCTGAGCGAGGTGCGGGAGCAACACCGAGGGTTGCGATCCCGTTGCCGGTCCCAGTCCGGTACGGGCGCAACACTGAGGGTTGCGATCCATTGCCGGTCATGAAAAAAGACAAAAAGGAAAAAAAAAAAACAAGTTAAATACAGACCTATAACAAGTAAAGAGATTGAATCAGTAATCTGAAACTCCCAACAATGAAAAGTTTAGGGCCAGATAGCTTCACTGGTGAATTCTACCAAACATTTAACATCAATACTTCCTAAAGTATTCCAAAAAATAGTATAGGAGTGTATTAGTCAGGGTTCTCCAGACAGACAGAATCAATAGGATATGTTATAAATATATGAGAGAGGATTCATTAGGCAAATTAGCTCATGCAATTGTGAAGAGAAGTCCCACGATAGGCTGTCTGCAAACTGGATGTCAGTAGTGTGGCTCAGTCCAGGTCCGAAGGCCTCAAAACCTGGGAAACCAATGGTGTCCTTAGTGTAAGTCCTGGAACCCAGAAGCTGAAGAGTCTCGAGCTCTGAAGTTCATGGACATGAGAGAAGAGTGTATCCCAGCTCCAGTGGATAGAGAGAAAGAGCTTTGCCTTTTTTCTCCATTTTTTGTTCTCTCCAGGCCCCCAGCAGATTGGATGTTCCTGCCCACATTAAGGGTGGATCTTTCCCATCCAGTCCACTCATGCTGTCATGCTAATCTTTTCTGGAAACACCCTCATGGACACACTTAAAGAGATAGTTTTACCATGTTTCTCAGCATTCCTTAATCTAATTAAGTTGATGCCTAGAATTAACTTTCACAAGGAGGGAACACTTTTCAACTCATTCTGAGTCCAGCATTATCCTCATAATGAAGCTAGAGATACCACAAGAAAACCATGAACCTAGATGGAAAAATCATCAACAAAATACTAGCAAACCAAATCCAACAGCATATAAAAAGGATTATACATCATAACCAAATGAGATTTATCCCAGGAATGCAAGGGTGGTTTACTATAAGAAAATCAATTAGTGTAATACTCTATGTTAGGAGAACAAAGGGGAAAAACACATAATCTTTTCAATTGATGTGGAAAAGACATTTGACAAAATCCAATATGTTTTAATGATAAAAACACTCAAACTAGGAATAGAAGAAAACTTCCTCTACATGATAAAGGACACTTTGAAAAACCCACAGCTAACATAAACTCAGTGACGAGTGACTCAAAGCTTTCCCCCTAAGATTAAGAGCAAGACAAGGATACTTGCTTTTGCCACTGCTATTTAACACAGTGCTGGAAGTTCTAGCCAGAGCAATTAAGCAAGAAAAAGAAATAAAAGTCACCCAAATTAGAAAGGAAGAAGTGAAACTATCTTTATTCACAGATGTTATGATCCTATATGTACAAATTAGAAATAAACCACAACAATGATAACAATAACAAAAACTATGAGCTAATAAACAAACTCAGAATATTTACAAAGTATAAGATCAACATACATAAATTAGTTGTATTTCTATATGGTAGTAATGAACAATCTGAAAAGGAAATTAAGAAAACAATTCATTTATAATAGCATCAAAAAGAAAGAAATATGGGCCGGCCCGTGGCTCACTCGGGAGAGTGCGGTGCTGATAACACCAAGGCCACGGGTTCGGATCCTATATAGGGATGACCGGTTAGCTCACTGGCTGAGCGTGGTGCTGACAACATCAAGCCAAGGGTTAAGATCCCCTTACCGGTCATCTTTTTTTAAGAAAAAAAGAAAGAAATACTTAGGAATAAATTTAACCAAGGAAGTCCAAAACTTGTACACTATAAACTACAAAACATTGGTGAAAGAAATTAAAGAATATCTAAGTAAATGGAAGGATATCCTGTGTTCATGGATTGGAAGACTTAATACAGGCAAACTTCAATTTATTGTGCTTCACTTTATTGCACTTTGCAGACGCTGTGTTTCTTACAAATTGAAGGTTTGTGGCAACCCTGCTTCGAGCAAGTCTGTCTGTGCCATTTTTCCAACACCTTGTGCCCAATTTGTGTCTCTATGTCACTTTTGGTAATTCTAGCAATATCTCAAAATTTTTCATTATTGTTATATATGTTATGGTGATCTGTGATCAGTGATCTTTGATGTTAACATTGTAATTGTTTTGGGGTGTCACAAACTGTGCACATACAAGATGAGAACTTAATTGATGAATGTTGTGCGTGTTCTGACTGCTCCGCGGACTGGATGTTCACCCATCTCTCTCTCTATCCTCTGGCCTCCCTATTCCCTGAGATACAACAATATTGAAATAAGGCCAATTAATAACCCTACAGTGACCTCTAAGTGTTCAAGTAAAAGAAAGGGTCACATGTCTCTCATTTTAAATAAAAAGCTAGAAATGATTAGAAATGATTAAGTTTAGTGAGGGAGGCATGTTGAAAGCCAAAACAGGCCAAAACCTAGGCCTCTTTATCAAACAGCCAAATTGTGAATGCAAAGAAAAGTTCTTGAAGAAAATCAGGAGTGCTACTCTAGTGAACACGTGAATGATATAAAAGCAAAACAGCCTTATTGCTGATGTGGAGAAAGGTTTAGTGGTTTTGATAAAAAAATAAAATAAGGCATGACATTTCCTTATGCCAAAGCCTAATCCAGAACAAGGTCCTAACTCTCTTCAATTCTATGAAGGTTGAGAGAGGTGTAGAAGCTGCAGAAGAAAAATTTGAAGCTAGAGAGGTTGGTTTATGAGGTTTAATGAAAGAGGCTGTCTCCATAACATAACAGTGAAAGATGAAGCAGCAAGTGCTGATGTAGAAGCTGCAGCAAGTTATCCAGAAGATCTAGCTAAGACCATTGATGAATGTAGCTATACTAAACAACAGACCTTCAATGTAGACAAAACAGCCTTTTATTGGAAGAATATGCCATTTAGTTCTTTCATAGCTACAGAGGAGAGGTCAATGCCTGGCTTCAAAGCTTCAAAGGACAGTATGACTTTCTTGTTAGGGGCTAATGTAGCTGGTGACTTTCAGTTGAAGCCAATGCTCATTTACCTTTCCAAATATCCTAGGGCTCTTAAGAATTATGCTAAATTACTCTGTCTGTGCTCCATACATAGAAAAACAAAGCCTGGATTACAGTGCATCTGTATACATCTTGGTTTACTGAATATTTTAAGCCCACCATTGAGACCTATTACTCAGAAAAAGAGATTCCTTTTAAAACATTACTGCTCATTGACAATGCACCTGGTCACCCAAGAGCTCTGATGGAGACGTACAAGGAAATTAATGTTGTTTTCACGTCTGCTAACACATTATCCATTCTGCAACCCATGGATCAAGGGGTCATTTCAACTTTCAAGTCTTATTTAAAAAATACAAATTGTCGGGCCGGCCCGTGGCTCACTCGGGAAAGTGCGGTGCTGACAACACCAAGGCCCCGGGTTCGGATCCCATATAGGGATGGCCGGTTAGCTCACTGGGAGAGCGTGGTGCTGACAACACCAAGTCAAGGGTTAAGATCCCCTTGCCGGTCATCTATTTAAAAAAAAAAAAATACAAATTGTAAAGTCTGCAGCTGTTATATTGATTCCTCTGACGGATCTGGACAAAGTAAATTGAAAGCCTTCTGGAAAGGATTCATAATTCTAGATGCCATAAAGAACATTTGTGATTCACAGGAGAAGATCAAAATATCAACATTAACAGGAGTTTGAAAGAAGTTGATTCCAACCCTCATGGATGACTTTGAGGGGATCAAGACTTCAGTGGAGGAAGTAACTGCAGATGTGGCGGAAATAACAAGAGATCTAGAATATGAAGTGGAGCCCAAAGATGTGAGTGAATTGCTGCATCTCATCATAACAGTTTAATATGGTGGCTTGTTATACATGAGAACAGGAAGTGGTTTCTTGAGATATAATCTCCTTCTGTTGAATTTGCTGTGAACATTGTTGAAATGACAAAGGATTTAGAATATTACATAAACTTAGTTGATAAAGCAGCACCAGGGTTTGAGAGGATTGACTCCAATTTTGAAAGTTCTACTGTGGGTAGGGGCCGGCCCGTGGCTCACTCGGGAGAGTGTGGTGCTGATAACACCAAGGCCACGGATTCAGATCCCATATAGGGATGGCCGGTTTGCTCACTGGGTGAGCGTGGTGCTGACAACACCAAGTCAAGGGTTAAGATCCCCTTTTAGGTCATTTTTTTTAAAAAAAAAAAAAAAGTTCTACTGTGGGTAGGGGCCGGCCCGTGGCTCACTCGGGAGAGTGTGGTGCTGATAACACCAAGGCCACGGATTCAGATCCCATATAGGGATGGCCGGTTTGCTCACTGGGTGAGCGTGGTGCTGACAACACCAAGTCAAGGGTTAAGATCCCCTTACCGGTCATCTTTTTAAAAAAAAAAAAAAAAGTTCTACTGTGGGTAAAATGCTATCAAATAGCATCACATGCTACAAAGAAATCTTTTCTGAAAGGAAGAGTCAATTGACATGGTAAACATCATTGTTGTCTTAGCTTAAGAAATTGCCACAGCCACCCCAACCTTCAGCAAGCACCTCCCTGATCAGTCAGCAGCCATCAACATGGTGGCAAGACCCTCCACCAGCAAAAAGATTATGACATGCTGAAGACTCAGATGCTCATTAGCATTTTTTAGCAAAAAGTATTTTTAAAATTAAGATGCATACATTGTTTTTTTAAGACATAATGTTGTTGAACACTTAATAGACTACAGTATAGTATAAACATAACTTTTATATGCTCTGGGAAACCAAAAAATTTGTGTGACTCACTTTATTGTGACATTTTATTGTGGTGGTCTGGAACCAAACCCACAATATCTCCAAGGTATGCATATCTCCAAGGTATGCCTGTATTATTAAGGTGGCCAATTTTTTTTTTTTTCCAGAAATGGAAAAGCTGATTCTACAATTCATGTGGAATTGCAAGGGATCCTGAATAGGCAAAGTAATCTTGAAAAAAGAACAAAATTGAAAGACACTTCCTGATTTCAAAATTTACTACAAAGCTATAATAATCAAAACAATGTGGTACTAGGGTCATCATATAAACCATGGAATAGAATTAAGAGTTCAGAAATAAATCCAAACAATTGTCAATTGTTTCTTGGCAAGGTTGCCAAGACTATTCAATGGGTAAAGAATAATTTCTTCAAGAGATATGCTGGAACAACTGGACATCCACATGCAAAAGATCAAAGTTGGGGCCTTGCCTTATACCATATACAAAACTAACTCAAAATAGACCAAAAATCTGAATATAAAAGCTAAAACTATAAAATTCTTAGAAGAAAGCATAGGGGTATTTCTTCATGACCTTGGATTTGGCAATGGTTTATTAGATATAATACCAAATGCAGAAGCAACTAAGGAAAAAAATAATTAAATTGGGCTTCATCAAAATTAAAAGCTTTTATTCATTAAAGAATACTATGAAGAAAGTGAGAAGACAATCCACAGAATGGCAGAAAGTACTTGCAAATCATATATCTGATAAGGGTATGGTATTTAAAAAATATAAAGAACTATTACAACTCATCAACAAAAAGACAAACAACCCCATTAAAAAATGGGCAAAGGATTTGACTGGCATTTGTCCGAAGAAGATATACAAAGGGCTTAGATATCCCGTGAGTGTTGTGCCAGTGTCTGGCATTGAATATTGCTGGGGTTAGTCCCTTTATGAGTGACTTGATTTTTTATTTTTTTTGGCCTGGCTGCTCGAAGGATTTTTTTTTATCTTTAAAGTCTGATAATTTTATCAAGAGACTTTTAGAATTTACTGTTCTAGGTCAACTTTCCCTGGCACATATAGTACCTTTTAGGTAGGTTCACCTTTTTTATTTCAAGAAAGTTTCCTGCTATTTTTAAGTATTTATTGTATTTCATTGTTTTATTTTTGTTCTTTAGAGATTCCAATTATGTATATGTTGGCTCTCTTTTGTCTTTTTTTCTATATTTATCATTTCCTCTCTAGCTAACAAAACAAGATAAAACAGCAACAACAAAAATACCCACTTTCTTTGTTTTGTCTCATTTTGTTCACATTTCTATTTCTGTCCTCCATTTCCATTACTGTGCTGTGTCTGTCTCCTTTCAATTGCATCTTTGTTTCTGAAATAGCTTTGTCTCTTCCCTCAGTTCTTGCAGTTCTCATTTCCTCCCCCCACACTGTCTTGCCATGTCTTTACTGAGTTATTCTATTTCTGCTTTGTGGTCTCTCACAGGGGCAATTGTTTTATTAAGACATTAATTCACAGAACACTGTTTGGTCAGATTTTTCATCTATTCCATGGTAATGATATTTTCCCTGGCCAATATTCTGTCTGGTAGCCTTTACTAACCTTTCCTTTAGTATCTTTGCATTGATTTTGTGCTAACTCAGTTTGAAAAATTACATGCCATGGAATGAGTTGGACTTTCATGCCAAGCTATTTGTTGAAGTTTCTTTCAGAGAGTGTAATTTTGCTGGCACTTTCTAAGATCTGCTGCCACTGGGCTATTGTGCTGTTTTCTCTTCATATTCATGGCCTCACCCTATCTCCCACCACCCAAAATAAGGCTTCTCCATCTCTCCTCTATTCTCAGATCTGTAGCTTGTGTCATACACATGGGATCTAGGTTGTGATTTTAGAGCAGTGGTTCTCAACTGGGCGCAATTTTGCCCCTCAGAGGACATTTGGCATGACTGGACACATTTCTGATTGCCACATTTGGGGTGGGGAGTGATGCTACTGGCATCTCTTGGGTAAAACCCAGGGATGCTCCTAAACATCCTACAATGCCTAGCTCAACCCCATAACAAAGATTTATCTAGCCCAGAATGTCAGTAGGGCCAAGGTTGAGAAACTTTGCTTTAGAGGGAGCCCTCAGCTACAGGTAAAGTATTTTTGCTGGAGTTTTTTGAAATCGGCTACTCTGGGCTGGTGGGCTACTCAGCACCCCCCACCCCCCACCCACCACCCTAATCTCCCCCACCCCTCTCCTCACCCCAAGCAGTTTCTGTGCACTTCTCTTTATGGCTTTTATATGAAATCTTTGCTTTTGCCAGTCTTAAAGTGTTTTCGAGTCTGTGGTTTACATAATGGAATCTGCATTATTTTTCTTCTTACTTTTTTGCTTTTTGAACATCGGGGAAAAAAAAGAGGAACTTTACTGCCTGCTGCTTCTACATACATCCCCAAATCTCTGGAGGAACGCTTTAACCTAAAACTTCATGACTGAAAAAAATAAAAAAATAAATAAAATAAAACTTCAGCTTGACGGCCGGCCCCTGTCTCACTTGGGAGAGTGTGGTGCTGATAACACCAAGGCCACGGGTTCGGATCCCTATATAGGGATGGCCGGTTCGCTCACTGGGTGAGCGTGGTGCTGACAACACCAAGTCAAGGCTTAAGATCCCCTCAGCGGTCATCTTTAAAAAAAATAATAAAAATAAAATAGGAAGCATTTTGATAGATTGGGGATAGAAAAACATTCAGAGGGACTGGTGCAAGGGATGTCACACGATGGCAGAGTACAAGGTGTGAAGGTCCAGAACCCTGAAGATTCCTCCCACCTGGCTCGCTGGGTGTCATCTCATTGAACTGAGCTGTCCTCTACTAACTGGACCCTTCTAACCTCTGTGCTACCTTATTCTAATCCTGCCACCATCCTCCCTCAACCAGGCAGTGCTTTACCCTGCCAATAGTTCAGGGTCACAGCCCTCACCAGTGCCCCTTGACAAGTCAGCTCCTGACCACTGATCCATGACTGTGACCATTGACCCTTGTATTAGTTTTTTTCTGATGCTTACAGCATAAGTAACTGAAACTGGTTGATTTGTAAGAAAATGAAACTTATTGCTTAGTTTCTGACGCTGGGAAGTCCAAAGTCTAGGGTACACATCTGGCGAGGGTCTTCTTTGGTGGTGGCTTTACAGCAATGCTGCAGTCTCACATGGCAGAAAATGGTGGAGCAGAGAGGGAGTTAGATCCTCATGCACGCTCCTATTAAAGCCCTCGAAACCATGCCCGTGACCACCATTAAACCATCAACTTAATCACCTCTTCAAGGCCCCACCTTTCAATTACCACGGTAAGATTTCCCACCCTCAACAGTTACAGTGGGTATTAAGCTCCTAATATATGGACTTTGGGGGACACGATTCAATCAATCCACAGCAACTCTCTTCTTAGCACTTATCACTGTCACAATTTTGCAGTTATCTTATTTATCAGTTCATGCCTTGTCTACGGTGATAGACTCTGAGCTCCATGAAAACAGACAGCATGTCTGATTTTGTCACCATTGTAGCTTCTGGGTCTACTTGGCATATTGTAGGCACTCAATAAACACTTGTTGGAGGTATGAGTGACTATAGCCCTTTGCTTTCCCATTCATTCCAACATTGACATTTCCAAGAGTCCTGTAAGCGAATGTCCTTAGCTGGAAAGGATGAGGGTACCACTGATGGTTTAGAGAAAGAAAGGGCCTGTTCCCAAAACCCCACACTAGGCAAACAGCAGAGCTAACACCCAGACCAGTGTTCATCCCGCCTTTGTGTACTTGTGTCTCCCACTAACCTTCATGCAGTGTTCAGATTCTCAGCCCCATGGAAGCACCTTTGGGTTTCTGGAAACCCATGCAGGGGGACTCTGGGTGATAAATAGTTCTCAGGAAAATGGAGCTTTTAATATTCCTAATACTTTGTTTTCAAATTTATGTAATTGAGGTGTTACTGGTGATTCACGCTGATACAGGAGAGGTCTTAGAACCCATCTCAAACGGACAGCTATGCTTGGCTGCTCAGTCCTGTCGGTGACCAGAGGAAACCTTTCTGGGAAGACACTCTCACTCCTCCCAGGGAAGGCTCAACTCACCTGGTAATAGTAGGTATCAGGGCTAAACCTAGCAGATTAAGAGCTATGTTGTAGGGCGTAGGAGATTTGCTGTCACTGACTGGCACAAGAAAGGAGTGTCTGTGTCATGTTTATCAACACAGCCAAGAAGAAGGTGAATATCAGTTAAAAGCAAAAGTCACTCATAATGAAAGCAATGACCCAGGACCAGGGCAGGGGGACACCAAGGAGCAGGGTTTCTGTGTATCTGAATCACTGAGGGAGCTGGTTAAATGCACATTCTTGACCCTATCTCAATAATGCTGAATCACAACTTCTAAGAGGAATTTTTAATCTTTTACAAACATTAATCCAACCGTATCTTGACCCTATCTCCATAATGCTGACAACTTTGATATCTAACGTCTTAGAGAAAAGACCGCACAACGTGGCTTGGAATGAGACACACCCAGTGTCAAATATATAGGTCAGGACTCAGGTTTTGTGAAATAATCCAACACTGTCCCAGGCAGCAAAGTAATTGTTGTGTAATATGTTCTGCACACAAAATGACTTTGAGTGATAGTTTTAATGTGTGAGTGTTCCACTTAGGGGTTATATATACATATCCATCATTCATTTTTAAAAATGCAGATGCATTTCTGTTCTTTGGTTGGTTTTGATATATATACTGGAAAAGAAACCTCAGTATTTGTAATAATAGTTTGCAAGGTCATAAAGCTTAATCAAATACCATCCCCATGTTCTTAATAGGCTTCTTCTGTCTGTGTCTTCTCTTCTCTTAAGACTGCTGTCACCTGGATAATCCAGGATGATCTAGTCTTGAGATCTTTAACTTAATTACATTGCAGTTACCCCTTTTCCAAATAAGTTCACGTTCAGAGGTTGCAAGTGAACATATCTTTGGGGGGGCCACCATTCGTTCCCCAACACCAGCCTCCAAGATGTCCCCAAGGATTCCTGCCTTCTGGTATTCAACCCTCGTATAGTTGGCTCTCACAGTACACAAAGGCTGATCTGTGTGACCAGTAGAATACAGCCAGCTACTGTGTCATGAGCAATGGAGAGGCTCATGTGGTAGAAACAAAGCCTATGGTCAACAACAATATGAGTAAACTTGGAAGCAGATGCTCCAGTTCCAGTCAAGCCTTTAGTTGACTGCAGCCCTGGTCAAGATCTTGGTTACATTCTATGTGAGACTCTGAGCCAGAACCTCCAAACTAAGCAGCTCCCAAATTCCCAGCATACAGAAAATGAGAGATAACAAATGTGTGCTGTTTTAAGCCACTATGTTTGGGGTTATTTGTTATACAGAAATAGATGATAAATCCATATTTTGGTACCAGGAGTGGGGTGCTATCATTAAAATTACCTAAAAATATAGGAATAGCTTTAGAATTGAGCAATGGGCAGAAGCTGGAAGGACTTTCAGGAAAATGTTGGTAAAAATCTTAATGTCCTGTAAAAACTGTTTGTAGAAGCATTGCATCTTTTGTGAAAACTGCCAGTGAGGGCTGCTCAAAAGAAAATGAGGAGAATCTTACTGGAAACTGAAGGAAAGAAGATCCATGTTATATAGTGGCAGGAAGTTCGGCAACACTGTTAAACATGAAGAAATAGAGACTTGATAGATTTGAAAATTCTAAGTCTCTCCAGATGCAAACAATGCTAAAAAACAAATAAACAAACAAACAAACAAACAAACAAAAAACGTATCTAAACAAAGATCAAATCCAAGTACTGACAAAAATAAAATGGTCCAAAAATGAAGTCTAGGGTGTGACTGTTAGATCTTTTGCTAAGGCTTCAGAAATATCTAAAAAGGAGCCTCAGAATCCTATTCATGCAGACAGAAGGCCCCCTACAGTTTTAAGGGTGTGCCTCACTCAAGCAAATGATAGGGCTTCACAGAAGTTCAAGGGTGTTGTCTCTCCTCAGAAGCCCAAGACAGGGAAGGGTTTATCCCATATAGATTTGTGTCTGTGTCTTTTGTCTAATGGAGTACATTCCAAAAAGATTCACAAGAGATCCAGGAGGTTTTAAGATAATTATATCAGGAAAATCATCACTTGCTTGATCTGAAAATGACAGAGAATGTATAAAATGAAAAGAATCACTTGGGCCCTCAAATTTTTACAAACAGAAAGCAGGCTAAGAAAACTACCGATCTACAAACATGTGTTGCTTCTCGCAGAAAAGAAAGGATGATTCAGAGGGTGGAACTAGATGGCTGCAGGCAAGAACCTTAGAGAATCACTTCTTGACAGGAGTAAGATTTAGTCTTAATCAAGGAACCTACAAAATTTTCCCAGTGTGGAGTTTGTCACTGCTGTGTGATGACACCTCTGTGACTCCCACTTTGCCCCTTTTTGAACAGGAATGTTTATAGCTGTTATTCTACACCTGTCCCATCATTGTAGGGTGTGTGCATAGGGGGCAAGATAACTTTTTTCTGTAGTTCACGGATCTACAGATTGAGAAACATTGTATTCAAGCAGCTGTACATAAAGAACAGGCATCCATCTGTATCCGTATCTGATTTAGATGATGACATTCTGAACTTCAAGCTGGGATGGAATGGGATGAGACTTCGAGGGCCTTGGGAGGGGGTGAGTACACTGTCCATGTGGGAGGAGGTGAATCATCAGGAGTAGAGGGCAGACTATGGTAGCCAGCCTCCAGGATGTCCTCCGACAAATTTCACCTCTTGATACTCACATCCTGTGTAGTCCCCTCTCACAACGTACCAGCGTTTGTTTTATGCACATATGCTTTATATTTCTGTGGTATAAATCATCCTGAAAGATTTAACAAAAGCTTAGAGTCTAGTATTGTTAAAGTAATGAGAGCTGGTGTAACAAACAGATAAAGCTCCCTGGTGTGGACAACAGGCTAATAAAGTCAAAAACAGGTATCCTGACTAGTGCAATTTGTGTTGTTTTAAGCCACTCAATTTGTGGTAATTTGTTACAGCAGCAATAGGAAATTGATGTACTGAGTGTCCTGCCTAAAGAACCCACCAGCATTGGTTGGCAGCATCTCTCTCTGAATGTAACAGTAGTCTTTGGTTGTGGAGTCAGACTGACCTGGGTTTGAATCATGACCTCACCACTTACCAGCTGTGTGATTTTGAGCAAGTCACTTCATCTCTCTGAGCCTCAGTTTTCTCATCCGTAAGATAGGGATAGTAATGGTTCTTAGGGTTGTGTGGGCATCAAATGACATCATGCACGTACAACATGTAGTGTATGCTCCATACATAATGGTCAACTAACAATGGATACAATGTCACTGGGTGGGAAAGGTCCTTCTTTCACTTGTCTCTTGGAATCTCCAGCTCAAGCTGGTCAAGGCCTGTCCTTGGACTGCCATTTTGTCTACTGTGTTTGTAAGACACTCCTGAAACAGAAGACAAAAATCCTAATATACTACAAGTTCGTACAGATCACTGCATGGGTAATAGAGGCTCTTCTGAGATCCTGGCAAAGTAGAGGGGTCAAGGGACCCAGAAATCTCCCTCCTGGGCCTCTCCACTCCAGGGTCACTTAACTCACACCTACAAAATCTGGGCAGGGAGGCACCGTATCTTTTGTCACTCCATCCCTTTGACGTGGGGAGACTTGTTTTTCTCTCCCTTCTTAAGTCAATGCTCACTGGGGTTGATGAAACACCTCATGTACTTAATGCTTCAAAAACCCACATGAAATGGGTGGAATTTTCTATAAAGGAGGTGGAATTTTTAACCAATAAAAAGGATAACAGCTCCTCTCCCAGTTCTGCATCCTTTACCTTTCTCCAGTGTCAACTGTTCTGATAAGGAGTTTTCATTTCTTTTTTTTCTTTTTTTTTTTTTTTAAAGATGACCGGTAAGGGGATCTTAACCCTTGACTTGGTGTTGTCAGCACCACGCTCAGCCAGTGAGCGAACCGGCCATCCCTATGTGGGATCCGAACCCGGGGCCTTGGTGTTATCAACACCCCACTCCCCCGAGTGAGCCACGGGCCGGCCCAAGAGTTTTCATTTCTTTTTTTTTTTTTTAAAGATGCCCGGTAAGGGGATCTTAACCCTTGACTTGGTGTTGTCAGCACCACGCTCAGCCAGTGAGCGAACCGGCCATCCCTATGTGGGATCCGAACCCGGGGCCTTGGTGTTATCAACACCACACTCCCCCGAGTGAGCCACGGGCCGGCCCAAGAGTTTTCATTTCTTTAATTACTCAATCCAACCTCAACTCTGAGTGGGAGAGGCTGTGATTTGGAGTGTCATTGAGGAGCCTGTGGTTTTAATTATTGTTATTTTTATTTCTGAGTAAGGAAGATTTTTAATGTTTTTCCTTAAATCCGGGTAAGGGGCCAGGAAGCAGCCTTCATAAAGAGGTTCAGGGTGGTTTATGTCTGGCTAAAGTATAATTTCTCATGGTTTCTATTTCATCAAAACTTAATCCAAACCAAAGCTTGATGAGATATAATGCCATCTGCATGGGGGCTGGAGGATGAGGTCCTGGTTGTTCCTGGCAGACTGGCCTTTTACTACAAGAAAAAAAGCTACAGACTTTAGACACACCTGAGGTGTCCTCTGATCTATGTGTTGATATAAAGTGAACATTTTTTCCAGAACATTCTCACTTTATTCCTTGAAAGATAAGTCTCTATTATGGCCAGTCGAGACCACCCCACTTGATGTCCTCTCATTGCAATCCATGTGCTTTGTTTCTAATTATGAAAGAGATATTTATCTGCTCATTGTAGAAAATATGAGAAACACCAAAATACAAAAAGAATGTAGAAAGAACAACAAAAAATTCACCCATGTACCTCTCCTGTTCCTATTTTGCTGTTTTTCTTCCAGTTTTTTTTTTTCTTGGTGTAAATAATTTTACATCTTCAGCTTATGGTGCATGTGCTATTTCATGAGTTTTTTCACTTATAGTTATTTTGTTATTGGGGTCAGGCCCCTCGCTGGTGTCCAGAATTACACTGCCTATGGGTACAGTCTTGGGAAGTGGGTGGTGACACTTACATGGGATCTAGTCAGTGTCCCGGTGGCTCAAGGGAAATGAGAGACGGGAAGGAAGAGGGAGGAGAAGGGTAAGGGTTGACATAGATTGTGATTACACGCCTCTTTCCAAATTTCAGACATTACAGAAATGTGTACCTTACATGTAAAAATTTTCTGTAATCCTAAGTTTCAGAAATGACCACCACTTTTTTGTATACATTATTTCCAGATTTATCTATGTCATTACAAAAATTTACAAGGTTATATAAAAGTGGTATTTAATCAGAAGTAGAATCTTGCTGTCTATAGAATTGTACAACTTCTTTTTCTACTTCATAATAAATCTCAGTCATCTTTCTCCAGCAGTGCTTGTAAATCTCTCATTCTTTTAAATTGCTGCCTAGAATTCTATTGTTTGGATAGACCATGATTTACTTAGCTAATACGCTATTGACCATTTGAGTTGTTTTTAATTTTTCTTTACACAATATTTGCTATGGTTTGAATGTTGGTCCCCTCTGAAACTCATGTTGAAACTTAATCCCCAAATATGGTAATACTGAGAGGTGGGGCCTTTAAGAGATAATTGGATCATGAGGGCTCTGCCTTCATGAATGGATTAATTCATCAATGAATTAATGGGTTAGTGGATTAATGGTTTAATGAATCAGTGGGTTAATGGATTAATTGGTTGTCATGAGAGTGGGACTGGTGGCTTTATAAGAAGAGGAAGAGACACCTGAGCTGGCATGCTCAGCCCCTCACCACATCATGTGCTGCAGAGAGTCCCCACCAGTAAGAAGGATCTTGCCAGATGAGAACCTGTGACCTTGGACTTCCCAGCCTCCAGAACTGGGAATTTGATAATTCTTTACAAATTATCAAAACTCAAGTGTTCATTTATAGCCACAGAAAATGAACTAAGACAATATTATGAAAAATATTCTTGTACCTGAAGCTTTTTGCACAAGTGTGGGATTATTGCAGGAGAAATTCATACAAGTGATTTGTGAATTTAAATAAGAACTACCAAACCACTCTGCAGAAAGATTGGAACTATGTATATTTCATCAGCTGCCTGCTTTTGCTGCATCCTTTACCATCACAGGGTATTATCAATCTTTAAAAAATATGGGGCCGGCCCGTGGCTCACTTGGTAGAGTGCGGTGCTGATAACACCAAGGCCACGGGTTCGGATCCTATATAGGGATGGCCGATTTGCTCACTGGCTGAGCGTGGTGCTGACAACACCAAGCCAAGGGTTGAGATCCCCTTACCGGTCATCTTTTAAAAAAAATTAAAAAAAAATAAATAAATAAAAATAAAAAATATGGTGAATTAGACATTTTTACATGATTGAGTTATTATTATTTTTCAGCATTTCTTTAATTATTAGCAAAGATAGCTTAAAAATCTTTTAATATTTTTATTGGATACTTTCACTTATTTTTCTGTGAATTACCTATTCATGTTCTTTACTGATATTCTGCAAGGTAGTTTTGTCTTTTTCTTAATGATTTTTAGGAGTTCTTTGCATATTAGGGATAATAATCCTTTGTCATTCTTTTTTTTTTTTTTCCTTTTTGTCTTTTTTCATGACCGGCAATGGATCGCAACCCTCAGTGTCGCGCCTGTACCAGCCTGAGACCGGCAACGGGATCGCAACCCTCGGTGTTGCTCCCTGCACCTTGCTCAGCCAGTGAGCGGGAACCGGTCTGTATGTGGGATCCGAACCCTCGGCGGGAGCGCCGCCGCGCTTCCCAAGTGGCGCACTGTAGCAGTGCGCCACCGGGCCGGCCCATTTGTCAGTTATTCTAAACACTGTCCCCCAAGTCATTGTTGAGTGCTCTCGGGATTTATGCTGTGGGAGGGAAGAGAAGGAAGCAGGAGTGGGCAGGGGGAGCTGTGGGCTGTGGTACAGGCGACCACCTGCCCAGGTCACTCTGAGGCTGGGGTTTCCCAGGTGGTTTCTTCCCCCAGTCAGTCAGCCTTAGGGGGCAGCTGGCCCAGGAAGGGGCATGGTTCTGGGCAAGAAGCTCTCTTCAGCTGAGACATTTCTCAAGGACAGCTGCCAGTCGAGGGTGGGGAAATAAGTCCCTCAGCCTTGAAGGGGGATCTGAGCGGGCATCACAGAGCCCACCCCCAACCTCTTATGCCACATTGGGCCCATCTCTCAATGGGGATGATAGTATCTCCCTTCTCCCTGCTGAACTTGAGAGAGAATATAGGGTAAATGTAAAAGGGTTTTAGAATAAAGGTGCTCCAGGAAACACTCAGTTACTTGGAATTAGAGAGAAACAGGAGGCCAAGTTTGAACTAGAAAATATCCTTAAAGAAAAAGAATTATTACACTGCTTTCATTTCTGTATTCACTCAGAAATACTTATTGAGCACCTACTATGTGCCTGGTATAGGGGATGTGGTCCTAGCCTTCATGAGTATACACTCTAGAGGGGGAGACAGACAATCACTGAGTGCACAGACAAGATGTGCTTGGCTCTTGGTCAATGCTGTGATGAAGAATAGAGAAGGGAAGGCAGAGGACAGCAGCAGGGCTGGGGCTGTTTCAGATGGAGGGGGCAGAGAGTGAAGGAAGGGAGATGGCCACGGCCATCTGGAGGGAGGGCCAGGGCAGGAAGGAAATGGGAAGCCTGGGCTGCCAGGTGCGGAGGGAACACAGAGAAGACCATTCGACTGAGGTCATGAGGGGCATTGCTGGAGTCACCTTTGTGCATTACTCATTAAATGTTGTCCTCCTTCAAAATAATTGTGAGGGATCTCATTGGAGACAGAGGAGGATCAGATAGACCTGGTTAGGATTCCAGCTCCTCAACCCACTCACTATGGCTCAGGGCAATTACGTGGCCCTTGGAGCCTCAGTTTCCTCATCTATGAAGCCAATAAGAAAATCTGCCTTGTGGAGATGCTGTGAGATGAGAGATAACACATATACAGTTCCCAGCCCTGTTTCTGGCACATGGTAGGTGTCTAAAACCTGTGTCCATTATTATGTACTCTTTCCAAATGATGATGCAATTATTTCATTATCTTCAAAACCACCTACTTTATAAGAAAAAAAAATGCTCTGTATAGCTACACCATTAAAATCCCTACCTCTCTGTCTCATTATATACTTTTTTTTTATGATTAAACTTGATTCAAAATGACTGCAAATATATTACTTGCTGGCCTTGAGAGAGGAGGCGCAGATGAACGTACTGCAGGCTCAGATCTCCTCTAGGTACAAGCAAGAGGTTTGGGTGTGGGTTATCCGCTGCCACTGCAACTCCAGTTACACTTGACAATGACCTAGCAAGGCTCTATATCCAGAAATGCCAGGACGGAACACTGCAGCCAGACTCTAAATAAATTAGCAGTGACCCAGAGTTAGTGGAGTCCAAAATGACATTTCTCTGTGGGTCTTGCCAAGATATTCATTTCAAAGAAGGTCCTGGCTCCTTTAGGCGGCCTTTCCCGTCGTTTGCATGCCTCCCTTCCTAGGACAATATTGCACAACTGATTTTCCAAGCAGAGGTCAGGTCCTGTCACTTTCTTGTCACAGCCTTGTCCAATTTCCTTGGAGGGAAATTACTCCAAGTCTGGGTTCACAGGATCTGGACATGGAGAGCAGGTGGTGTGTGTCTGCTAGACAGAGCAGACTCTGCTGGGAAATGGCCCCCTGGCTTGAGGCCACCAGAGGGATGGCTTTGGGCAGGTGCAATGGGGTGAAAAGCAGGGCATCTTCCTATCACAGTCTTTAGATCCTCCTCGGGGGAGTTGAGACCTGGAGCCCAGGAACCTTTGAATCAGAGGGAGACTCAGGAAAGTGCAGGGCTGGAAGGGACGTTCAGTTTTCAAATTGCATCCAACTCTACACTTGTTAGATGGGAAAACAGAGGCCCAGGAAGAGAAAGGAATTTGGCCAAGGCAGTGCAGTGAATTCTTTCCAGCTTCCTCCACAGAGTCCTCTAGCACTAGTTGGAGTTGTTGTCAGGTGTAGGGGAGCCTGGGACATGGGACATTGTGGGGCTGGAGGGCGGTAGAGGGAGGCTGGCTTTCCCATGGAGTCGTATTTGGAGCTGGAGAAGAGCTGTGTGTAGAGCTGTGTGTCAACCCCTCCCTCGGCCCCTGTGTGCCCAGGGCATTCCCCATTCCTGCACTCTCCTTTGCACAAATGTCACAGTGCCTGCGATGCCACCATTAACACTCTGCTACGGTCTCAATGTTTGTGTCCCCCCCAAATTCATAGGTTGAAACCTAGTCCCCAATGTGATGGTATTAGGAGGTGAGGCCTTGTGAGATGATTAGGTCATGAGGGTGGAACCCTCACAAATGGAATTAGGGCCCTTACAAGGGGCTGCAGAGACCAGAATTCTTCCCCTCCACCATGAGAGGACACAGAGAGAAGGTGCCATCTATGAACAAGAAAACAGGTGCTCACCAGACATTGAGTCTGATGATCTTGGACTTCCCAGCCTCCAGAACCATGAGCAATAAATTTCTGTTTTTTATAAGCCCACAGTTTATGTTATTTCATCATAGCAGTTGGCCATGGTTTTAATGTCCCCCCAAAACTCATTGAAGTTTGATCCCCATTATAACAGTGCTAAGAGGGTGGGAAATCTGACTGTGATATTTGAAAGGTGGGACATTTGGAAGGTGATTGAATCGTGAAGACTCTGATTTTAATAATGGTTTAATTGGCTATCAGGGAGTAGACCGGGGGCTTTATAAGGAGATGAAAAAAGCATGTGGAAACACTCTCTACTCTGCAGAGAGCCCCCACCAGGAAAAAGGCCCTTATTAGATGTGTCCTCTGGGTCTTGGACTTTCTAGCCTCCAGAACTGTAAGAAATAAATTCTGTTTCTTTATAAACTACCCGGTTTCAAGTATTCTGTTATAAACATCAGAAAATGGACTAATACACAGCTGAACCAGACTAAGACACATTCCTCCTTTTCAGGTGCTTCTCTGTTGTTCTATTTTAAATGCGATGTCCTTGGGGAGCAGAACTGCCAGACTCTCAGCGAATCCTTGGGACACAGGGTGGCAGGAGGCCTGTGTTCCCTCCCAGAGGCACTGCCACCACCCTGAGTGCTTCCCCCTTTCCCAGTGCCTCTTTTCCTGTCGGTCGTGGCAGTGGGCGCTGCCTCTGCCCACCTCCCAGGGAGGTTTCAAGAATCATTCAAGATAATGGAAGGCAAAGTGTTTTGAGAACCGAAGTGCAGCTCCGTTCCAAGAGGGGATTCTAGTTAATGACTTCTGCCTGGGGCTGCATTTCCCGGCAGGAAGCCAGCAGGCAGGCAGGGAGGAAAACCAAGAGCTGGAGAAGCAACTTCCCAGGGGGCCTGCCTGGAGCATTTTCTCAGGCAGGGTCTGTTGCTGGTGGTAGATAAAGCTGTTGTTCCAGCTCCATCTCCACACCCAGACCTCCCCTCTACGCATTCAGTTGTTTATTTGACAAGTGCTTATAAAGTCCTCCCATCACCTCCACGCCCACCCCGCCCTCCAGGCCCCAGCACAGCACTGGACTAAAGGCCGAGAACAGGGTTTGGAGCAAACTCAGGCTCAGCCTCTTTCCTGAGGGGCACAGTCTGGGGCAGGGGTAGGGGTAGGGGAGGGG
>NW_007728158.1:300056-308489 GCF_000696425.1 Galeopterus variegatus | reverse complement strand
GGGACAAGGTTTACGGTCTTCCTGAGAAGGCAGGAGTGGGCTGGCTCTCCGCTCCAGGGCAGTGTCTCCAGATTCCGTGCCCCACACTACCAGCTGTTTCTACTTGGCAAGAACCATGTTGCTTCTCAGCCAGAGGGGGTGGGGAGGTGGGGGGGGGGCAAATGGCAAACAGGAAGATGGAAACACAACATGTGATTACGTGATTACTGTCATTGCTATTAATATTCAACCACCTCCTTAACATCTCCCCTTGGATGTCTAAAGGCATCTGGAACTTAACTTGTCCAGAGCCGAGCACCCCCCAGGGAGTGACTAGAGCAGGGAGCTGGGGGCCGTTCTCACTTCCGCCTCCCTCTCATGGCGTCCTTCGCAAGTGCTGTTATTTCCACCACCTAAAGTTCTCTTCGAATAGTTCACTTTCTCCATCAACACTGCCACCACTCAAGTGACACCATCTCTCATCCCGACCATGGCCACAGCCACCGGATGGGTCTCCCTGCTGCCTCTATCTTCCACCCCATCCCCCACCCACCCTTTATTCACAGCAAAATGTGATCTTCACACATCAAGTGGGTCACATCGACCCTCTTGCTTACAACCCTTCCCTGGCTTCACAGGCGTTTTAGAATTAGACCCAAGGTCCATGTCCTGTCACGAAGTCCTTGGGAGTCCTGGCCCTGGTCAGCTTCACAGATCCCCCCCTTGGGCCTTCCTCCTGTCTCTCTGGGTGCTTCTGCCACCCATCCTGACCTTTGTTTGATGACAGTGCTGAGTTCTTGCTCACCTCAGGGCCTTTGCACCTGCTGTTTCCTCTGTCTGGAAAAGCCCTGTCGCTAAAGTTTCACTGGGCTCATTCCTTCTCGTTTTCTGGGGTCAGCCTGAATGTCACCTCTTCAGAGAGGCAATGTAGACCTCCCCCAGCCCTTCTCTCCACCAAGTGCACTCAGCACTGTGCTCTTGTCACATGGGCGTCTCAGCTGGACATCATACATTCCTTTGTTTGTTTGTTGGCTGTTGGTCATCTTCACAAGTTCAGGGATCTTGTCTGTAGGATTTGCAGTACAAAGTCCACATTCAGCATATGATATGCCCTGATAAACTGTTGTTAACTAAATGAGGGACTGTCTTCCCTCATCACCCCCATCCCAGAAGAGGTGAAAGCAGAAAGAAAGAGCCAGAGAAAGTATGATTCCAGGAAGCTAGAAAAAAAGTTCCAGCAATGCCCCAACTCCAAGTACTGCACGGTGTGGGCACAGCAGGGCATGGACCCTGGTCCTCTCCCTAGTGTCCTAGCCCCCTAAATTCTTCTTCAAGAAGAGCTGGTTTTATGGGTTGATTCCCCCTTCACTGCTGTAGGGAACATGCATCAGGACTTCCATTCCTTTATCTATCCCTCTATTCATTCTTCAATTACCAACTGAGAACCTGGAGTCAGGAGACCTGGGTCCAGGTATGACCCCTGCCACCAACCCATTGTGTAGCTTTGGGCAGGTCTCTGCCCTGTTTTGGGCCTCAGTTATTCCTGTGTAAAATGAGAATGGGGCTGGACTAGGTGGGATAATTTCCAGGCTCCATTAGGAAATGCTTGGTTCTGTGGCCCAGGTGGCCCAGGTAGCCCAGGTGGCAGTGGGACGGGGCTGAAGTGTACTTAGCTCAGAGCTGGAGTGAAGCTGGAGCCGCTACTCCCAGCAAGGACGGATCAGTGGGTTTCCTGCTGGCCTGTGGTCAGTGCCCAGCTGTAGCTGGGGATGGAGGGAGGCGGGACAGGAAGTGAAACCCGGGTCACTGGCCCAGCAAGCCTCCCCCACCCCCACTCCCAGGCTTACTCTGCCGCCCTCTGAGCCACAAAGTTCACCCAGGCCAGGTCCAGTAACTGTCCCAATCTATGGGAGGAAGGGACCGGTACAGCACAGGAGACCTGACTGATTTCCCAAAACAGGCCTGAATCTTTTCCCAAGTGAACAGAATCAAGATAATCCAGCACTCTGAGGTTCAAGGCCAAGGCTGGGTGGAATCCCGGCAGAAGCTGTCTCAGGCTGGGCTGTGGTGGGAACAACAATGTGCATTTGGCAGGCAGAGGAGATTTTTCCTTTCAGGCAATTCAAGCGGATGCTTCTTCCCCCACCTCCTGCAGGGAATTTCCCTGGGCCATGGACCAGCAGACCCTGCAAGAATCTGCATGGAAACTGGTTTCTGTCTCAGAGGTCAGATCTAGATCCCTTCTCCCATTCAATAAAACAAAACAAGAGGGATGGATTCTCCTGATGCCCTAGCCTCTGGCAAGTTTTCCATGGGGCAGAACGTTTCTCCTGCAGACTCAGTCTGCTCACTAGAAAGTCTCCTCCCTGCCTTTAAGGACAGTAGCTTATAATTCATGCTAAGGTGTAAACAGCTCCCTTTTGATTTTTGCCTCCTCTCGGCATTTGACTGTGAATTCCTGGACCACAGGGGCTCTGTTTTATTCCTCTTTAGCTCCAGCACAGAACCTGATACCAAGTCTGTGTTGTGTGGATAGTAGCAAAGACGACAGCACTAGCAATAATAAATAACAACAGTTACCCAGTGTTTTCGAAACGCCACATGCTCTGGTAAGTGCTTTACATTTAATCCTCACCCCAGGTGTTGGGTGCTAATCCTATCCCGTTTTACAGAGGAAACCAGGGCTTATGGAAGTTAAATAACTTATCCAGAACCACAGCTGGCCAGTTAGCCCAGTTGGTTAGAGCACAGCCTTGTAACACCAAAACCAAAGGGTTTAGTTCCCCATATGGCCGGCTGCCCCCGCCCTCCCCCCCCCCAAATCCAGAATCTAACGTGGTGGAGCCAATATTCAAACAAAGATGGTCTGATTCCAAAATGCACACTTTTATCCAGCAAGCTAGATCCTCTTTTAACACTTAACCTCTAATGGTGGAATTTTAGGCATGTTCACAGGTTTCCATGAGTGGGTGAGGTGGGGGTGGGGTTTTTTCCAGGCAGTCCCCAAGTCACACTCAGTGATTTGGGAGGGGACGGGAAAGAGGTCACTTGATACTGTTCTCCCTCTACCTTTCCTCCTGCTCCCACCTGACTGTTGAGAACCATAGAGCCTCTGGGACGCCCAGCTTCATGGTGGGTCCCGGAAAAGGCTTAGTGAAGCCAAGCTTTGCTGGAAGGCTGGGAACCCCATTTTCAGGAAGTTCCCCCATTCTTCCTTTGCTCTAAGGCTTGGTATTTTCCTTTGGATCATTCAACACAAAGTGTCTTCACTTGCTTCGTTTCCATCTCCCCCACTGGATGGTGCACTCCTCAAGATCAGGGATCTGCCTGGATTACCATGGGATACCCAGCCATGAGCGCAGGGCCTGGTGCACAGTAGGTCCTGGGAAAATGGCAGCTATAATTTTGAGAGCTGGCCCTGGAGCTTGGCAGCCCCTCCTGTTTCCAGCTCTCTCTGGGGCCTGAAGCTCTTGTTGAAAGGGAAGCTGCTTGGGCAAGCCCTGCAGAGAAGCAGCTGTGGAGGGTGGGAGCCTGTGGAGGCTGGATAGCCCCGAGCCACAGCTCCCTGTCCCATCTTCATGGGCTCATGTCCTGGCTCCCTCTTCTACCCCATGCTCTCCTGCTCTGGCTGCCTGGTGGGGAGAAGACTCTAGAGAAAGACTTGGGTTTCCTTTGGGTTCAGAACTGGGCTGCCAGTTTGAGGCTACGGTTTCTTCCCTTCCTCCTCCGCTCTCCCCTCTTTTTCTCATACAAAGTCTTTCCCATTTCTCTTTCCTTCTCCCTCTCTTTCCCTTCTTCTTGCTTCCTCCTCCTTTATTTCTTCCCTGACCCCCGCCTTGTTCCATAAAGGATTTGAGGCCACTGGTACCTCTCAGCAAACCTCTAGGCCACTGGGTGTGCAGACTGGCCTGAGATCAGCCAAACAAGGATGCCAAGGGCAACACTAGCCTTAAGACGCCACTGGTACTTCCCCTGGGTTGAGTGTCCTGGAGGGGTGACATTGGGGGTAAAACCCACCCCAGGACCCCCACCCCAACTCCCACCCTGCTGGGCCTGGCCCTGGAAACAAGGCCATCCGGTGGAGATGAAGCCATCCACCTAGGCCATTGCATGAAGGCAGCCTGGGGAGGAGGAAGGAGCACTGGATTAGGAGTCCGAAGACTTAATTCCTGTGTGAACAGCCCCATCTCTATCCCCAGGCGCAGCAGGCACCCAGCAAATATTTGCTGAGTGACTGAGTCCCGGCTGACTGCCTCACCTCGAATGTGTCCCTCTAGCTCTTTGAGCCTCAGGACCTTCCTGGGTAGAATGGGGAGGAATTTCCTGACCTGTGCCCACCTCCTCAAGACAGCTATGAAGAGCAGTGCTGAAGGTGCCCTCAAGTTTTAAAGTCCTGAGCTGGCAGGTGCCCGCGTGATGCTGGCAAGTGCCTGGGTGATGGTGGGAGCAGGCTGAGCTGGGACCCAGCTTTGGGGGTTGAAGATGGGCTTGTGGAGTCTCCAGTGATTGTGTGAGGGGTCACCACCTTCCCCCCCGGTGGAACTCGGGCAGGGCCTGCCTGGTGTCCCCAAACCACCTTTCCTTACCTCTTCTCACTTACCAAACTTCCTGCTGCCATGGCCCTCAGGCAGCCACAAGGGAGGTGTGACAGTGCCAAAGGCTTGTCATTCCTGGGCTATAACTGCAAATTACCAACTCAGCTTTCCTCAGGGGGAGATGGTCTAAGGTTAGATTCAGCCAAAAGGCAGGAGCCTGACAGTGGGTTCCTGGGAACGTGCAGGCTGCAGACCTTGCTGTCAGGCCTCAAGGTGTTGTGGGATGGGCCAGCGCCAGACTTGCCAGTTCAGCTCTGCTTCTTACCAGCTGTGTGGACTTTGATAAGTTACTTTCCCTCTCTGAGCCTCAGTTTCCTCACCTGTCAGATAACAGTGACCCTTGCCTTGCAGTGATGGCATAAGACTGCAAAGAAGATGAACACAGATCCTGGCAGGGGAAGGTGCTGGCTGAGTGGTGGGCAGGCTGCTCGGCTCAGGGCTGACAGACAGTGGGAGCCCATCCACGTGCGGCTCCCTCCACCCCCGCCTCTCTTCCAGCCCAGGCTTGGCCAGATGGTGGGAGCTGGGAAATGCAGCCGAGCTGCTCCCTCCTGGTCTATTTTGAGATGCCTCCTGTTTCATTTCCTGCCTGGGGCCATGTGGTGGCTGCAGGTCTCTTCTCACAGGACAGGCTCAGAGAGCAGACCTTGTCCTTCCTCTGCCCCTCACTTCCAGCCCTTCCCTTCCTTGTGGGCTGGGCCCTGTGAGACCCCACATCCTGGCTCCCTGCCCAGGTCTACAGCCCCCACCCAGCAGGGTTGGAGGTCAGGTGCCCAAAGGGGATTTGGGGGAGGGAGGTGACGGTCACTGCAATGTGGAGAAAGTGGTGAGCTGACTCAGCTCCCTACCCCCACAGGCCCCTCTTCTGCAAGGCCTTGCTCTCAGTGGCTGCCAGCTTCCCTAGTCGCCAGCCGTAGTTACCACTGCATTCCATACACAGCTTCCTTTAGAACCGTCTCAAGGTCCTGCGGAGAGACATGGCCACCCAGAATGCTGGCCTGACCAGGTCAGTCAGTCCCCCTGGCTCATGGCCTGGCTTGTCTGAGTTCCAGCCAGCAGGGGAAGCAGAGGCCCCACATGCCCTCGGTCACCATGCCAGAAACCAATGAGCCAGCCTTGGCTTCTCTCCCTCCTTCTCTGCACAGGGCTCTGACGTCAGTGTGCCTGGCTTTGAGTCCCACCTCCATCACTTACTAGATCTATGGCCTTTCGCCTCTCTGTGCCTCAATTTACCCATCTGTAAAATGGAGATAAGGAGAGTAGCTACCTACCTCATGGGCCTGTGGGGAAGAATTATTGAGTTAATTCTGGTTAAGTGCTTGATAGTGCCTGGCTGTCTTAGTCTGTTCCTACTGCCATAACAAAATACCTTAGACTGGGTAATTTACAAATAGTGGAAATTTATTTCTCATACTTCTGGAGGCTGGGAAGTCCAAGATCAGGGCACCAGCAGATTCAATATTTGCTGAGGACTTACTCCTTGCTTCCAAGAAAGCACCTTGTTGCTTTGTCCTCTGGAGGGGAGGAACGCTGAGCTCTCACATGGCGGAAGAGATAGAAAGGGGAAAGTGACTGGGATACTCCCTTCAACCTCTTATATAAGGTCACTAATCCCATTTATGAGAGTGGAGCCCTTATGCCTTAATCACCTCCTAAAGGCCCCTCCTCTTAATACTATCACATTGACAATTAAGTTTAAATATGTGTACTTCATTTATGCTGAAATACCTCTGATGAACGACCTTGGTTTACCCACATGAAAGGTGTGATCAATGTTAGAGATTCATGCTCCATTGGAAGAGAAAGGCCTTGGCTAATGCTATTCCCACTACCAGCTGCAGCAGATATGACCTGAGTATCACTATATGCTAGTGTCATCAAGTGTATTAGTTAGCGTAGGCTGCAATAACAAATAGACCACAGAATGTGTAATGGTTCAACCACAATAGAAGTTTGAATTGGTTAAGGGTCAGAAAGAATGATCATGTTTTGTAACGATGAATATACTAATTATCCTGATTTGATCATTACATATTGTACACAGGTATTGATATTCAACTTTGTACTCCACAAATATGTATAATCAATTATGTTTCTTTTTTTTTTTTTTTAAAGATGACCGGTAAGGGGATCTTAACCCTTGACTTGGTGTTGTCAGCACCACGCTCACCCAGTGAGTGAACCGGCCATCCCTAAATGAGATCCAAATCCGTGGCCCTGGTGCTATCAGCACCGCACTCTCCCGAGTGAGCCACAGGCCGGCCCAATTATGTTTCAATAAAAAAAAAAAACAGTAGAGGTTTGAACTTCAATAGAAGTTTGCAATAGTTCACAATAGAAGTTTATTTCTTCTACTATTTCTCTGGATATCACTAGTCTGAGGACCACACGTTTAAGTCTGAGATGAATGTTCCTGGTCTGCATGTGGCTGCCCTCCATGCAGT
The DNA here is from genome assembly GCF_000696425.1 of Galeopterus variegatus. NCBI lineage: Eukaryota > Metazoa > Chordata > Mammalia > Dermoptera > Cynocephalidae > Galeopterus > Galeopterus variegatus. The sequence continues at coordinate 301,471 of NW_007728158.1, read as the reverse complement.
GATTTGGGGATCCTGGCTACTCCCTCTTGTGGCTCCTCCATTATTTAGGTCCTCGTCATCTGCATCCAGGCAGCAGAAAGAGAAAGCGAGAATGAGGAGGAGGCACAGTGGCTCTTAAAAGCCTTGGTACAGGACCAGCCTGGTGGCGCACTGCTACAGTGCGCCGCTTGGGAGCGCGGCGGCGCTCCCGCCTAGGGTTCGGATCCCACATACAGACCGGTTCCCGCTCACTGGCTGAGCAAGGTGCGGGGGCAGCACCGAGGGTTGCGATCCCGTTGCCGGTCCTGGTCCGGTACGGGCGTGACACTGAGGGTTGCGGTCTGTTGCCGGACACGAAAAAAGACAAAAAGGAAAAAAAAAAAAAAAGTCTTGGTACAGGTTGCTGCAACTCAGGTCCCATGGGCTAGAGCTTAGTCCCATGGCCACACCTGAGAGCAAGGACTGGGAAATGGATTCTATCTTAGATGGGTGCCTGGAAGAAGGGGAGGACATGGATTTGGGTGAACACTGAGCAGTCTGATGACTTTGTTTTCTAGCTCTTATGTGTATGGAGGCTGTAGGGCAGACCCCCAGGCCACAGTGAAGGGGGTTGGGCTGCCAACCTGCTGCCCCCACCCATCAGGCCATGCTAGGCTGAAATAACCTGAGCAATTCATGGGCTATGGCTCTTCCTGGTCTACTGGGCAGACAGAGATGGAGAGGCTGGCCACTGGTCAGTATGGGGTGGGGTGGCACCATGTGGTCCACAAGGTTGGGGCTTTAGGTCAAGCACTCTTTCTAGAGGCCTGAGGGCTCCCTTGGGGTTCTGGAACAGGGTTTTGCAGCCACAAGATTTCTGACCCGGGCAGGCTGCAGCTCCTCTTTCTTTGCCAGGAGTTGGCTGTGCTGTGTCCTGAGTAATGTCCTGGCCTCTCAGATGGTCTCAGTTGCTTACGGGAGAAATATCTGTGGCCCCAGCACCAGCCACTGAACAGCAGCCATGCCTACTTCCACAGCCAAGTGCTTTCAGCTGCAGTTTGAAAGGGCTCTTTGAAAGGTGAGCCTCCCTTTTCCCCAACACTTCCAGCCATCAGAAACAGAAACCAGCCCCCTGGCCAACCCTTGCTGGGGTGAGCTACATTGCTCAGCAAAACAACGGGCACCCTGGATGACTCCTCAGCTTCCTGCCCTTTCCGGTGCTTGCCTCCTTCTCTGTCAGCTTTACACCAAGACTGAGAATCTCAGAAACCCAAGCAGGAAGGATCCTTTTTTTTTTTTTTGTCTTTTTCCATGTCCGGCAACGGATCGCAACCCTCAGTGTCGCCCCCGCACCGGACCGGGACTGGCAACGGGACCGCAACCCTCGGCGTTGCCCCCGCGCCTCGCTCAGCCAGTGAGCGGGAACCGGTCTGTATGTGGGATCCAAACCCTCGGGC
>NW_007728158.1:293322-299819 GCF_000696425.1 Galeopterus variegatus | reverse complement strand
GTTAACTTTTTTTTTTTTTTTTTTTTTGTCTTTTTCCATGTCCGGCAACGGATCGCAACCCTCAGTGTCGCCCCCGCACCGGACCGGGACTGGCAACGGGACCGCAACCCTCGGCGTTGCCCCCGCGCCTCGCTCAGCCAGTGAGCGGGAACCGGTCTGTATGTGGGATCCAAACCCTCGGGCGGGAGCGCCGCCGCGCTTCCCAAGCGGCACACTGTAGCAGTGCGCCACCGGGCCGGCCCCAGGAAGGATCCTTTTTGACTGTCAGGTTCAGTTATCCTCAGTGGGGATGTCTGGAACTTTGTGACAGTGGGTTGCTGCAGTGATTGGGGGATGCTATGGGTCAAATGTGTCCCCTCAAAGTTTATGAATTGGAAACTTGATCCTCACTATAACAGTGTTAAGATAGTGGGAAATGAGATTATGATATTTGAAAGGTGAGGCCTTTGAGAGGTGCTTGGATCATGAGGTCTGTGCCCTGGTGCATGGATTAATCCACTCATGAAGTAATGAGTTATCAGAAGTGTGAGTGGTGGCTTTATAAGGAGCACATGAGAGAGATCTTGCCTTTCTCTCCATGTGATACCCTGTGGAGTCCTGCGTTGCCACAGGACTCCATACAGTCATCACCAAGAAGAAGGTGTGTTACCTCACCAGATGTGTTACCTGGACCTTGGACTTCCCAGCCTCCAAAACTGTAAGAAGTAAACTTTGTTTCTTTATAAATTACCTAGTTTCAGATATTCTGTTATGAGCAACAGAAATGGATTAAAACAGGTAGTGAACTGGCATTTAGTGGACAGAGACTAAGGTTGCTGCACATTCTGGGATGTGCATGAAGAATCATCCTGCATACTGCGCAAGGTATCTCCGGCTTCATATTCCTGCAGGACAGTGTTTCTCAAACCTGAATTCGGCTCCCCAGAGCTCCTCCTAATTCATCACGTCTTCAGGGGGCCAGAGAACATGCATTTCTAACATTTCCCAGGTGATTCTGATACTGCTGTTCTGGGGACCACAATGTGAAAACCACTGTTGTGTTTTTTGCATTTTTATATTCACTTAATTTTACTGGATTGGAACTACTGTATAGATCAATCTCTTCTGTTCTGTTCAGAACTTTACCAGGAACTGTTCACCATCTCAGAAAATGCAGTCCTTGCTGGCAATGCCACTGGAGATATCCAAGTCACCAATTTAACACTCCATGCAGTCTGCATTTGCAGCTGTGATGTTCCTGGTGACTCCTTGAATGCATTCCAGCCTCTCATTACTTTATCAGGTTTTCAGTGTAGTCATATTCTTTATCTAAATAGTGTTGAAATGCTCCTGACTTTAGTGTAAATTATTTTCCTTTTATTTCTCCTTTATATTATAGGTAGAGCATTGTGTGTGTGTGTGTGTGTGTGTGTGTGTGTGTGTGTGTGTTGATTTAGTGAGTGGGTATTTTCTTGTTTCTATGAACTTCATTTTCGAAGGTAAAGGGGATGTTAAAATATTTATTATAAGAAGAGGACATTGCATCTGTCCAGGTTGAGACCACTGGTTTAGTCCAACCCCCATACTGTTCAGAGTAAAATACTCCCCAGGCATGGAGAATGACATGTGCAAAGTGGATGGGAGTTCCCTGGCCATTGCCCTGACTCCTAGTTCAGTACTTTTTCTAGACAGGGGAGAACTAACCTCTACTGAGAGCGTGCTGCATGCTCGGCACCATGCCGAGTATTACAGGGGAAGGAAGAAGGTGTCATTTTCCCCATTTTTCAATGAGGACTCTGTGCTCAAGAAGGTTGGGTGACCTGCCCCATAGACACAGCTGCTAAGGTGTGGCGTTGGGATTCCAACCCAAGCCTCTGATTCTACAGCCACTAAGAAGGCAGTCCTGCCTTCACGTTGAAGGAAAACATCTTCAGTGACTGCTGTTTTCACCAAGCAGTTGACAGTCAACACATATTGAGGACATACATGAAACCCTAGGAAGACAGCAGTCAATGAATTGACTTAGTGTCCGCCTTGGATTGAGTGTCCCCCCAAAACTTGGCCCCCACTGTGACAATGTTAAGAGGGTGGGAAATCCTATTATGGTAATTGAAAGGTGGGGCCATGAATGGGAGATGAGATTGTAGGACCATGCCATAGTGAAAAAGATTAAAAATGGTGGTCATGGGCATGGTTTGGAGGGCTTTAATAGGAGAGTGAATGAGGTTAGTTTCCCTTCTCTACCATTCTCTGCTGTGTGAACTCCTGCAATGCTATAAAGCCACTGTCGAAGAAGGCTCACCAGATGTGTTCCCTGGACTTTGGACTTCCTAGTCTCTGAAACTAAGCAATAAATTTTGTTTTCTTATAAATCACCTAGTTCCGGGTATTTCTGTTATAAGCAACAGAAACAGACTAATACAGTGTCTGTCCTCATGAAGCTTACATTCTAGTGGAGAAGATAGAGCGTAAATATTTAATTGCAATGTAGCTACCCTGCTAAGGGGCAGAGGACAAGGAGAATGTGTCCCATGAAAGCTGACCTGACCTGGGATAGATGGCAGGAAGGCTAGGGCAAGGATAGGGAGGGCAAGAGGAGTTGGCACATGAGCAGAGAGTTCCGTGCCCAAGGAGACAGTGGGACGGGAGCTGCAAGGCCGCCGAATGCATTGAAAAGGAAGGAGGCCAGTGAGTGTGGAGCCCAGAGAACAAGAGAGAGCAAACAGGAGAGGTGGCCGGGCCAGGCCACACAGGGCTGAAATGGCCACAGGAAGAGTTTGTCTTTCTCCTAGAAACAACAGGAAGCCATGTGTTTTGAGCTAAATTGTACTCCCCACTCACCCCCTCAAAAAAATGTTGAAGTTCCAATTCTCAGAACCTGTGACTGTGACCTTAACTTGGAAATAGGGTCTTTGCATATGATCGATTAAGATGAGATCATTAGGGTGGGCCCTGAGCCGATATGATTGGTGTCCTGATAAAAAGGGGAAATCTGGACATAGTGACAGACACAGAGGGAAGACCTCTGTGAAGATGCAGGAGAATGCCACTTACAAGCCAACGAATGCCTGAGGCTGCCGGAAGCTGGGGAAGAGGCATGGACAGATACTCCCTCACAGCCCTCAGAAGTTCCCTGGCCATTGCCATGACTCCTAGTTCAGTACTCTTTCTAGACAGGGGAGAACTAACCTCTACTGAGAGCCTGCTGCATGCTGGGCATCATGCTGAGTATTACAGGGGAAGGAAGAAGGTGTCATTTTCCCCATTTTTCAATGAGGACTCTGTGCTCAAGAAGGTTGGGTGACCTGCCCCATAGACACACAGCTGCTAAGGTGTGGCGTTGGGATTCCAACCCAAGCCTCTGATTCTACAGCCTCTAAGAAGGCAGTCCTGCCTTTATGTTGAAGGAAAACATCTTCAGTGACTGCTGTTTTCACCAAGCAGTTGACAGTCAACACATATTGAGGACATACATGAAACCCTAGGAAGGGTATGTATGAGCCCTCCTGACACCTTGATCTTAGACTTCCGGCCTCCAGAACTGTGTGTTGTTTAATACATGTCTGTTGTTTATGCCAGCAGTTGGTGGTACTTTGTTTTAGCAGTACCAGGAAACTAGTAAACCATGGATGACTTTTAGCTGGGGAATACATGACCACATCTAGAATTTTGAGATAGTCTTGCCGATGTGGTGTGAAGAATGGACTGAAGTGCTATGGGAGACCTGTCAGAGGAGAATGCCATGCTCTGGTGACAGCTGATGGCAGCTGTGTGAGGATGGGGCAGGAGGAGAAGGAGGAAAGTGGATGGACGTGGGAGATGTTTAGCAGATGGGGTTTCTAGGGCTTGGGAAGGATGCATCCTAGGATGCTGGCTTCTGGCGAGGAGTGCATGGCAGTGCCAGTCCCTGAGATGGGGATGACCAGGCCATGTTTGAGGGTAAAGACCATGAGCTTGTATCTGAATTTGAGGGGCTTTTAAGGCACCCAGTAGAGCTGCAGGTCTGTCTCCCACAGGAAAGTTTGGACTGGAGATAAAGTTTGGACCCTCATTCCAGAAGTTTCAAGAAGCTTCCACTTTGGGGACTCAGCGGCTTTGATGGGCCTCGGTGGGGAGACTTGTATTCCTCAACAGAGGTTCTCAGCCTTGACTTCACATTGTACTCATGTGGGGAGGTTTTTTTTTTTTGTCTTTTGTCTTTTTCCGTGTCCAGCAACGGATCGCAACCCTCAGTGTTGCCCCCGCACCAGACCGGGGACCGGCAACGGGATTGCAACCCTTGGTGTCGCTCCTGCGCTTCGCTCAGCCAGTGAGCGGGAACCGGTCTGTATGTGGGATCCGAACCCTCGGGCGGGAGCGCCGCCGCGCTTCCCAAGCGGCGCACTTATCGATAACTTCGTATAATGTATGCTATACGAAGTTATTACGCGCCTCGCTCAGCCAGTGAGCGGGAACCGGTCTGCATGTGGGATCCGAACCCTCGGGCGGGAGCGCCGCCGCGCTTCCCAAGCGGCGCACTTATCCAGTGTGCCACCGGGCCAGCCCTCATGTGGGGAGTTTTTAAAAATCCCAATGTCCAGGCCATACTCCAGATCAATTAAACTGAAATCTCTTGGGGGTGGACTAGTACATATGTACGTATGTGTGTAGTATACTAACATTTATAAAGCAAATGTATTTCACAGGGCCTAGTTTCCAAAGCCCTGTAATTTCAGGTATAACATAACCCATTAAAATTACATATAGAAATGCTAAGTTTGCAAAAGACAGGAAACTTTCCCCAGGCTAAAGTCTCTGTTGTAGATATAGAATTGTAACACAGCAAGGACAGAAAGCCTTGGAGCAGGTTAACCTACCAATTGATATGTAAAAATTCTGGCGAAATTGCTGTAGGGAAAGATAATGTTTGCTAAGAACAAGCTTTTGTTGGTGGATCAACTTAATCTTTTGCAAATTGCATTATGGAATGTCACTTTGTTATTTCACTGATGTTACCAGCTTCTATTGTTAAACTATACTTAGCCATAACTCCACTTATGTTCCTTTTCTGTAACTTCTTGATCTGGAGAACAAATACGGGGAGAGAACCCCAGTTCATGGTTAATTTCCCAAGGAAGGAATGCCTCTCTCCTGAGGGTTCCAGGAAATTAACCCCTTCAGGGTGTCTCACTGCTCAGAGGAAATGGGCTTTGAGTAATCCTTTTTGCATCTCCATCATCCATGTGAGGCAAAGCAACACATACGTATGTATATATGTACGTATCTAATTATGTACGTATGTATGTATGTATCTTTAAGCCAAACAGATGGTGCCATGTTGCTGCTTCACGGTGGGGTTGTCTGGCTGGACTGTTTTTTGAAAACCTCTGGTCTCAGTTTCTTTTGGGCTGTCGTAGTTCCAGAGAAGATTCTTCTAGTTTCTGCTAGAGTGGGGCTGGACAGGAGGTGGGGAGCTGATGTGGGGGAGGGTTGCCCAATTGCAAGGAATTGAAAAGGGTATCTAGGACTCTAAATGCTTCTCTAAAAACTTTCAACCAATCCTCTTAGTTTAGTTTAGCTATACCTTAACCCCTCACTCCCGCTTCTGGATATCCTGGGAGCTGTCAATTCCTGATCCTCTAGGAGATTCTGCAGTGTAAATCAGGTTAGTTCTGTTTTTCCCACGTGCTGGCTTAGGACTCAGCTTTCTGGGGTCTGATAAGTGAGCTGCAACTGTTTGGCTGCTTACCAGTTGTGAAATTTTTCAGGCAGTTTTTTCCTCTCCTAGTCCCCCATCTTTACAGGTTTATGCCTCAGATAACATCCCTTGGCTGTTGTTTCAATGAAATTTTGGGAAGAATCAGAAGCAGATGTATATGTTCCAGCTTCACCCAGCCAGGAAGCGTGTGTGAAACACCTTGAGATACAGATTCCCTCCTGCCAGCGTATTGTCAGGAAGGTTTTTGGCTGCGTGCAGTAGAAACCCCCAGCACTAGTGACTAAAACAAATGTTGTTTTGTTTATCCTACACAAGAGGCGAGAATTAAGCAGCTGAAGACGTTCGTTGGGGATTAGTTGTGCTGGCGGCAGCAGCTTGGCAATCCTCTTGGCCTTGCCTTGTGAGAAGAGAATGTCTCCCTTCTCTGGCATCTATAGGGAAAACAGGCAAGGGAGAAGAGGTGGGGAAAGGGTGCTGGCTTAGCCACCAGTTGGTGTCTGTCTTAGTCACCAAGTCGCTATCAGCATAGTATAGGTTAAAAGAATGGTGGTTTAGAGTTAGGCAAACATTGCTGAAATCCCAGCTCTGCCACTTTCTGGCTGGGTGTCTTTGGGCCAGTTACTTAACCATTTTTTTTTTTTTTTTTTTTGTCTTTTTTCCGTGTCCGGCAACGGATCGCAACCCTCAGTGTTGCCCCCGTACCGGACCAGGGACCGGCAACGGGATTGCAAACCTCGGTGTTGCTCCCGCGCCTCGCTCAGCCAGTGAGCGGGAGCCGGTCTGTATGTGGGATCCGAACCCTCGGGCGGCGCGCGCCGCC
>NW_007728158.1:226053-293158 GCF_000696425.1 Galeopterus variegatus | reverse complement strand
TTTTTTTTTTTTTTTTTTTTTTTTTTTTTTTTTTTTTTTTTTTTTTTTTGTCTTTTTTCCGTGTCCGGCAACGGATCGCAACCCTCAGTGTTGCCCCCGTACCGGACCAGGGACCGGCAACGGGATTGCAAACCTCGGTGTTGCTCCCGCGCCTCGCTCAGCCAGTGAGCGGGAGCCGGTCTGTATGTGGGATCCGAACCCTCGGGCGGCGCGCGCCGCCGCGCTTCCCAAGCGGCACACTATCCAGTGCGCCACCGGGCCGGCCCTACTTAACCATTTTGAGCCTCAAATTCCTCATTGGTAAAAGGGGATGACAATAGACCTCAATGAGCAGGGTTGCTGTGATGGTTGAATGAGACAGGGTGTGTAAAGGGATTAGCCAGGGCTGTCGCATAGTAGGAACTAAATAAATGCACATGCTCCACAACAGCGTCACTGTCATGTGTAAATGTTTCCTGAACTCCTGGAGGTCAAGTTTCAAAGAATTCAGGTGATGTGGCTTAGTTCTTTCCTGAGCTCCAGATCTTTCTGGATCAGCCCCTTTCCTTTCCCTGGGCCAGTTTGTTTTTTAGTCCCTTCTCCTCTCCACTGCCCCCATTCCATGAAGAAACCAGAGCCTTTCTGGCTGGTTCTATAAGGTAAGCCCTGGATCAGGATTCCTTACAGGGGGCACACCCCTGAGGTTTTAGCCTTGAAAGCTCCCAGTCCCTTGGGGTCTGGAGGCCACTGGCACAGCTGGCTCCTTGGGCCAGACATCAACCAGACCCCAGCATCTCTGGTCTCAGTGCACCTGGCAATGTGAGAGTTAATGATTTTCTTTACTAAATGAGTGTTTGTTGAGCCCCAATGTTTGCCCTCTCACTTATTCATTCATTCACTTCATAGATCCTTTTGTCGTTCATTCATTCATTGTGATTAATTTAAGCCTTTACATTGATGTACATGGCTTTTGAGTCACACGGATATAGATTTAAATCCTGGCTTTACTATTAGCTGTGGTATTACCTGTGGGATCTTGGGAAATTCCCTAAACTCTCTGTGCCTCAGTTTCCTCATCTTCCCAATGAGGCTAATGATAACCTAACTCACAGCATGGTTGTGATGATGAAATTAGATATTGCATGGTAAGTGCTTAAGGCACAATGCCGGCCCACAGTACATGCTTAATAATGAAAGCCAACGTTTACTGAACACTTACAGTGTGCCAAGCCCTGTCCTAAGCCTGTCACATGTGTAAGACTTGTATTAGTTATTTATCACCATGTAACAAATTACCACAAAGTTAGTGGCTTAAAGCAACACATTTATCTTAATCTCTGTGAGTCAGGAATATGGTCAGGGCTTAGCTAGGTCCTCTGTTTGGGGGTCTCTCAGAAAGCTGTGATCAGGTGTCAGCTGGGTTGGGGTCTCATCTGAAGACTGGATTAGGGAAGGATCTGCTTCCAAGCTCACTCTGGTATTGGCAGAATCCAGTTCTTGAGGGTTTTGGGCCTCAGAGCCTAGCTGGCCATTGTCAGGAGGTCACCCTCGGCTCCTGGCCACATGGGCTTCTCCAACATGACATTTTGCTTCTCAAAGCTAGCAAGGGAGAGAGTCTGCTATGGGGTAACCTAATCACAAAAGTGACATGCCATCATCTTTGCTGTATCCTGTTGGTTAGAAGCAAGTCACTATGTCAGCCCACATGCAAGGGGAGAGGATTACACAAGCGCACAAATACCAAGTGAGGGAGATAATCAGAGGCCAAGTTAGAGTTGGCCACCACAGTCATTTAATTGTCTACTTGAACCTGGGAAGTAAGTGCAGTTGCCCTTGGTATCCGTGGGGTTCCCATCCTCAGATTCAAACAACCTTGGATGGAAATTATTCTAAAACCAACACAATAAAAAATACTACAAATAATAAAATACAGTATAACAGCTATTTACGTGGCACTTACATTAGGTATCACAAGTAATCTAGAGATGATTTAAAGTATATGGGAGGATGTGCATAGGTTATATGCAAATACTACACCGTTTTACATCAGGGACTTGATCATCCGAGGATTTTGGAATCTGCACAGGTCCTGGAGCCAGTCCCCCATGGACCCCAAGGGAAGACTGTACTATAAGCCCATTTCATGGATGAGGAGGTTGATGCACAGTGAAGTTAGGAAAACAGAGCCTGGATTCGAACACAGGCTGTGTGATTCTGGAGCTCATCCTTGTTACTCTTGCATTAAGCTTCCTTCTCGGGAGATGGTAGCCATTGTTATTAGTATTCAAACATCTGCTAAGTACCTGTTTTGTGCCAGGCTGTGTCCTGAGTCCGGGGGTCACACAGATGCCCTACTCTCCAGGAGCTCAGTTTTGTGGGAGAGACAGAAACATAAACAGACACATGATACCAAGCAATGTGGAAACCAGGAACAATTTTTACCAGAAAATTTGGGGAGCAATACTCATTATTTGTATGCAAAATGAAATTGCGACCAAGAGTTGTGTTCACATTCAGGAGCAAAGCAAGCTGCCCAGCTGTGGGTGGTGGCTGGTGGCTGGTTTCCGAGTTTCACCAGGAGTCTTTTCTGGCTGTTCTTGTGCAGTCTTTTGTTAGCAGACAACAGCAATAGGCACCCAAGCTTTAAAAAAAAAAAGGGGGGGGGAGGAGAGAAGTATTAAAATTATTAAAATTGGGAAATGTTATATAATTCTGGGGTAAGACTGTGCATGGGAAAAAATGGGAGTTGGGTGCTTCTCTGCTGGTGACTCATTGGTGACAGAGCCTGGCCTCAGTCTGTCCATCTGCTAAATGGAGATTCATTCATGCATTCCTGTGTTCATTCAAGCAAACCGTGAGAGCCTGCCCACTTGCCTTCTGAGCTGGAGTATAAATGTAAACAGCAGGTGGACAGGAGGAATTGTAGAAAAGGAAGAGTGGCCTTGGAATCCTGGCTGGGAGGGGGGGTGGGGGGAGTGGAAGTGAAGGTGTGTGTGTGTGTGTGTGTGTGTGTGTGTATGTGTGTGTGTGTGGAGGGTGGGTGTGTAAGAAGGAAGAGGCCAAGCCCTGCTCACCCACAGGTTCCTCCCCCTCCCCCAAGGGGTTGAAAGGGGCTAGGAGGTTCTGAGCCCATCCCCCAGCATGTCCTCACCCCGCTGCACCCTGGTGACAGGCCTCTCAGAGGCAGAACAGCTCGTTCCCAGTATTAATGGCTCAGGGAGGGGGCCCAGTGGCAGCCCATCAGGGAGAAGGAAATGGGTTTGCAATTTTAGCCTTTGTTTTGCTGTTTTCTTTCATCTGCAGGCAAGGAGGGGGAAAGTGCTTTTCCTTGCTCCTTTGTCCCTGCTCCTGGGTCAGGGAGACAGAGACCCTCCTTCCTCCTGTGTTCGGTGGCCCGGGCCACGTGAGGGGCCATTCTGGTGGGGGCAGGAGGAGGAGGGGTAGGTTTGGGATGGAGCCTCTCTCCTTGCACTGCTCTGGGCTTCGAGCCTGGTCTTGAAGGATTCACCCCCTTCACAGCCCTCCCTGGCGCCACCCCAAGCTGGCCTGCTTGTACCCAGGTAGAGTGCATCAGGATCTCAAGAAAGACCCACTCTTGGGAGGAAGTTGCAGCCTCCAGATGGTTTCTAGGGAAAGGTTAGGCTGTGAGGGTCTCTCTGATAGCTGAGCGGACATCTTTCCTCTGGCTTATGTTCATAACTGGTCCTGACACAGGACAGCCGAAGTCATCCCAGGGGACCAACTCGAGGTTTTTCCACTCACTTCCCCCAACAGACGCTGGGAACTGCCAGTGACCCTGGAAGCTGTGGCCAGGGGCACCACCCCCTTACTCAGGGCAAGAGGGACAGTCGTAGGCCCTCATCTGGAAAAGTGCAGTTTGGGAATCTGACTTCTGTGGGTCTGAATGCTGTGACCTTAGGCAAGACATTTAACTTCTCTGAGCCTCAGAATCCTCACCAGTAAAATGGGGATTGTCACTGTCCTAGCAGTGATTTTTGATGTGGAAGTTAAATGACATAATAAGCAAATGCCCCTGACAAGGCACCTGGTTGAGAAGCTACTCTGTAAATGGGAATGGCTGCCATGGCCTTGCTCAGGACTGGAGGGGTCTGGATGGGTCCGTGAGGGTGGCCTCTCTGGGAGTGGAGAGGGAAGAGATGCCTCCCAGCTGTGTTGGTGACGTTTTATTCCTTGAGCTGGGGGGGACATGAATGAGACTTTTTGGTTCATCTGAAATATTTCATAATAAACATTCAAAAAAGTAATTAAATTATGAGAAATCAGTTTTTAAAAAGGATGAGAGGAGAAAAATTATAATGAAAAATGATAGAACAATGTTCCAAGCCTAAGCAGAGATGTCCCTGGATGTCACCTCAGTGTCAGGACATGGCTTTTTCAGCGATTGCCAGATTCTCCCCTCTGACTTTTAAAAAATGTGTTAAAATACACATAACATAAAATTTACCATCTTAACCATTTTTAAGTGTACATTTCAGTGGTATTAACTACATTCATAATGTTGTGCAACCATCACTACCATCTATCTCCAAAACCCGTTTCATTTTGTAAAACTGAGACTCTGTACTCGTTAAACAATAACTTCCCATTCCCCTCTGACTTTTCCTGCCCTCAGGTTCCTGGCCTGGTGAGGCAGCCCAGGAGCTGAGCTGACCGCGGCCTGTGGGTTGTGGGCCTGGGTTCTGCCAGGGGGCACCTGAACCCAGGTGAGAGGTGCCTCACCTGGAAGAGCCTCACCCCAGGCCCTCACCCTCTGGGCAGCAGCCAGCAGCAAGGGAGCTCCTGCAGGCTGGGGAGGGTGGGCCAGCATTCTTGGGAGCGGCTGAAGCAGGCAAAACACAGCTAGGAGGGGCTGGGGTCACCAGAACCAGGCATCTGGGATCCTGAGCAAAGACCACCTGGCGACCAGCAACCTCTAGTTCTGATTGGTCCTGAGGATGGAAGTGAGGCTGAGCTTGCAGGTGGGAGGGAGAAACTGAGGCCAAGGGGTTCCCAGGAGTGAGTCAGGTGTCCCAGGCAGCTAGAGCCACACACACAAAGGCTTAGAGAAGAGAGAACATGAATCCGAAGGTCAGGTTTTCTGGGCCAAGCTCTTCTTGGTTTTTGTCCACCCCACAGCTTCTCCCCCCCCCCCCCCCCCCCCCCCCCCCCCCCCCCGGGGAACTCCACAAACAAGAGGTAAGAGAAATAGTTTCACCAGCCTGTAATGAAATTTGAGTTTAGTTGGCTCCCCACCCCACTCAGGGCCTCCTGGGCCAAGCTGAGCCAAGTTGAGGCTGGCCTCTCCTCCTGAAAGCCATTCTGGGATTCATAAGGGCACGGTCACTGCTGTTTTCTCGACTGTGAGGCAGGCATGATAGCCCTTCTTTTCAGAGTCAGGGAAATGAAGCTCTGGGCATTGAGGGGGCTTACCCAAGGTCACACAGCAAGAGAGCGACCTCAGGGTCTTTCCCTCTACCCCCACGCCTTCCCAGAGAAGCACTGGACCTTGCCTCAAAGCGGGGTCTCAGACCAGCAGCACCGGCAGCATCTGGGAGTGGTTAGACATGCAGAATCTCAGGCCCCTCCCTGGACCCACGAAACCAGAATCCACGTTTTAGTAAGAAGCCTCATAAATTGCTAGCTCTTTACAGTTGGAGAAGCACTGCTTTAGAGAAGCCCTTTCCCGTTAAGGTGATATAACTTCCTGGCAGGCAGAGGATCCCTACCTGGAGAGGGTGGACCCCTAGCGGAGCGTGTTCAGACACTGGCAGGAGATACATTTTATGGAGGCCCACTGGTGGGGGCTGGCCCTGTCTTCAAAGCCCCATCCTGCCCACCCACCACTTCTCCCCTGTGCCAGTCTGCCCTGTGCTTTTCGATTCCCAGCAAGCCCACCCCCACCCTGTCATTGTACACGACAGCTGTAGAGGGGATGGGGGGAGCTGTTTCAATGGCTGTCTCCCCCCAAGAGTGCCAATCTTTCCCTGCCCCCAGCCCCCGCCTGGTGAGGCTGATTGTCCCATTCAGCACCCCCTCCTCAGATTGGCTGATGGGCTTTCAAACCCCTTTGGCTGCCTAATTACCACTGATGGTGGGCTGCACGTGCAGGCTTCTGTGAATAAGTGATTCTGTAATTACTGCTGGCACCCAGCCTGCCTAGGGTGGGGGAGGGTTCCGCTGCTGGGAGGGGGGCGCTGAGGGCAGCACCGGGCTTTGTTCTGCTCCCGGGCTGGGGACTCTGGGTGGCAAATCCCCTGCGGCGAGGCAGGACTGATGAGGAGGCTGCAGCTGAGGAGCGGGCTGGTTAATGTCATTGTGGGTTTGTGCACTCTGTGTTTTCTGCCAGTCATTGTGCTCCATGCTTTGCATATTGGATCTCACAGGGCAACCAGCTTATCGTGGTTTCCTGGGGACAGTCCCAGTTTTTACTACTGAAAGTCCATGTCCCCAGAACGCTGCGCTCCCCATCCCCCAATCTCAGGCAAACCTGGACAGATGGTCACACTACATCTAATTCTCTCAACAACTGGAAGAGATGGTGGACCCATTAGCCCCATTTGACAGACGAAGACACTAAAACTTAGAGGAGTTGAGGATTTTTGCCCCCAGGGTCAGACGGCTGCTAAGTGGCAGAGGCTGGATCTGGACTTAGGTCTGTTAACTCTAAAGATCCACAATGCAAGAAATCTGCCCAAAGGCCAAAGTGCGGGGAGGGCTGGCCTGAGGGCCCACTTTGCACAGTGTCACCCTACCCCATCTTTTCTCTGGCCTAGTCTAAGGCCCCTACCTCCATCCTACCTCAAGCTGCCCACAGGGTTCCAGCCTTTCTCTGTACAGACTGTCTCCTGGATCCCAGACTGGACCAGTCTCAGGAGAGGTGGACTGTGTAGACCCTCCTCCAGCAGCCGGGGCCTGGCTAGACCCTTAGGGGCAGGATGCTCAATGGAAGGGGCAGAAAGCTCTGGCCTTGGAGGCTTGGATCTGCCACCAAAGTGGGACACTTCCCAGGCTCCCTGGTGGGTTGGAGGGATTACCTTGGATGGAGGCTGCAGCCCCTTCCAGCTCTGGGTGACAGCTGGACGCAACTCATCCGAGTGGCTGGGAGCCAGCATGCCTGGCTTTGCAGCTGTTTGCTGACTGCGTGACCTCAGGTAAGTTACCTGACTTCTAGAAGATGCTTGGTGATGGGGGAATGAAGATGTTGCTACCTTTTTAAGGTCCTTAAGAGGCAACTCAAGGAAAGCTCTTAGCATGATGCCTGGCCAGAAATAATAGCTAGCTGTTGCTATTATTGTTGTTATTTATTTTTAGCCATCTCCTCCTTAAGGTTGAGGGCTCAGCTACCCTTCCCCGCTCCTGCCCACGCTCCACCACAAGGCCACATCTAGGGTCTTGGCAGGCCTGGCTGATGCTCGAGCCAATGAAAGCTGAGGGGAAAGACCAACACTGCCCCTGGGTCCTAAAATAGGGATAAAGCTGCTTGCAAAGTTTGGTAGGACAATTTTGCCCATACAAGGTCAGAGTCAGTGCCACCTGGCAGCCCCTTGGGGCATGGAGCTGCAGGGCAGATTCTGCCTCAGGCCTGTTCTGGTTTTTGCCAGATCCGCCCAAGGCTGCCCCAGGAATGTCACAGGCTCCTTCTTCCTTAGATTGATGACTCTCTGGGGGCTGGATTTTATTTGAAATCATTTTGAGAGAGGAGCAGCCCCTGGCTCCAGGCCCCCCTTCCAGCCAGACACGACAGAGCCTGGACAAGAAAGAGGCCCCAAGGCCCGAGATTTCGCAGATGCCCTTTTTGGATGCGGAATCTGGAGGCACTGCTTCTGGGGAGTGTCTGTGCAAAAGCTGGGGGCTTCAAGATCCCCCCTGGAAATAGACCTCTAGGTGGCTGTGCAGTAACAAGCCACCTAAGCCCTTTTCTCTGCCCCAGAAAGAAGCTGGTCCCTCAAACCAAGTCCCTATTGTCTCGTAGAGACAAGCTTTGGGTCAGTTCAAGAAAAGGTACCTAAATATAGCAGGAAAGACAGCACATGAACTTTGCCTCTGCCTTGACGTAGCTGTGTGACCTTGGGCTAGTCACTCAACCTCATGCTCATTCTCTGGAAAATGGAAATAATAGGGGGCCGGCCCATGGCTCACTCGGGAGAGTGCGGTGCTGATAACACCAAGGCCCCCGGTTCGGATCCCATATAGGGATGGCCGGTTCGCTCACTGGCTGAGCGCGGTGCTGACAACACCAAGTCAAGGGTTAAGATCCCCTTACCGGTCATCTTTTAAAAAAAAGAAAAAAAAATGGAAATAATAATGCTTGCCTTGCTGGTTTGTGGTGGGGATTAAATGAGACAAGGGAAGGATAGAATTACCAAGTTCAGGGCTGGCACACAATAGGCATTCTGCACATGCCCATCTTTTTTTGTTTGTCCATAAGACAGTAAGTGGAGGAGTGTGGATGGTGTAGCGAAATCAATCTCAACTCCTAGAAACAGTGCACAGGGTGCAGCTCTCCCTCCAGGTGGGTCAGGCACTCGAGTGTAGGAAGAAGGTTCTTGCATTAGACATTGTCTACCCAGTACCAGTGTATCTGGGGCACTAGTCTTGCCTGGTGGGGGAATATGGCGGCTGATTCTCTAGCCCAATTTCCAGGCTTCTGTGTCATTGTCCCCATCAATTTGGACATACCAGTACTTCAGTACTCCCCAAGGCTTTTCATACCCCAGGATGAGGGAACCGTAGAAGGTGACCAGGGATGCTCAGGGACTGCTTTTGGTGGTGGTGGGTGGTGGGGGGGAGGGTGCTGACCCCTGTGAGAATGAGATACTTCCTCCCTAGGATGTGACCAGATTGCAGAAAGCTAAAAGAAGAGACACACCAGCCATGTGCAGCATGGTCCAGAGGCTGGTGCCTGGGTTTTGGGGCTCTGTTTGGGCTCTGGTTACTGGGCAGCTTACCTCTTGGGGACATCCTGCAGCTCTCAGGACAAAGAGCAATGTCATGAGAACTGATCCATGCCATACTGGTCATCCTTTTTCTGTTGTTGGGATGAATGGGACTCATCTAAATCTCACTTGCCTTATCTGTAAAAGGGGAGCTGTAGAGACAGTGAGCATTGTGGTTAAGAGGGTGGGCTTGGGCCAGCAGCATGAGTTTGAGGTGTAGTCCTTCTACATAAGAACTGTGTCAACTTGGGAAAATTGTTTTGTCTCTTTGGGCCTCAGTTGAATAGCAGTGATGATAGCACCTGTCCCATAGGTTTGCCACTTTAGACAATCCAGGGCACCTGGTAACAAGTGCTGAACACCTACCAGGTAACAGGCACTGCCTGAGCATATTACCTGCATCAACTCATGTCATCTTCCTGATGACCCTCAGAAGTAGGTGCTAGTAGTATTCCCTGTTGACAGATGAGGAAATTGAGGTCCAAGGTCATATAACTAGTAAATGTCAGAGCCAGGACTCAAGGGCAAAGGGTTTGGCTCCAGTGCCCACTTTCTTCACAAATAAATGTTAGCTTTTATTGTTGTTGTTATCAACGTTTAACACAATGCCTAGGGCTCCATAAATGTGAGCTACTATTGTTATTGAGCAGGATGAGAGTGATTGTGGTGTCAGTGACCCCAGGCCTTTGCTTCCCCCAGCTGCTAAAGTGGCTCGCTAGCTTCCCTTTCCCACCCACACATGAGGGGTCTACTCTTACCAGGATAGTTCCTTGAGTCTCACCTAAAATTTGCAAAATTAGCAGAGTTGGGAGAGGAATGCCAGAGAATAGAAGGCAGGAAACAAAACTAGGGAGAAGAAAGAACTGAACATAAAAAGCATTGCTCAGAGTTTATGAATTGGTTCCTCTTAAGCACCCTTTAAGAAATGTGCGTAAAGGCCGGCCCGGTGGCGCACTGGATAAGTGCGCCGCTTGGGAAGTGTGGCGGCGCTCCCGCCCGAGGGTTCGGATCCCACATACAGACCGGTTCCCGCTCACTGGCTGAGCGAGGCGCGGGGGCAACATCGAGGGTTGTGGTCCCGTTGCCCGTCCCCAGTCCGGTGTGGGGGCAACACTGAGGGTTGCGATCCGTTGCCGGACACGGAAAAAGACAAAAGACAAAAAAAAAAAAAGAAATGTGTGTAAAAAAAAATTCTCTTAATGAATTGCTCTGTTGAATTGTGCTATTTGAATCCAATACCTCTTAGACACTGAGCCATATGGGTCCCGACATCAGCAGGGTTACATTCAATATTTTATTTATTTATTTATTTATTATTATTATTATTTTTTACATTCTAAGACACTGTTATGGAGCAGTTGAGGGGAGGGGGAGAGAAGGGGGAGAGGGATAGGGTGGGAGGAGGAAGAAGGGAGGGGGTGTGTGATCAAGGCCCATGGCACCCCCTCATTCTGGCAGGGGAGACCAGGGGGCTTCTGGAGGCAGCTTGGTCATTGCTGGGCTGGATTCAGGTGAGGCGGGCATGGCTGAGGCCCTTGGGCCCCTACCTCCCTGGCTCGGGAGCCCCGGGCACTTCTGGTGGCAGCTCGGTGGTCATGGTCAGGCTGGGTGTGGTCATGGGGGGGCACCTGAGGCCCATGGTCCTCCCGCCTCCCTGTCTTGGGAGCCCAGGGGGCTTCTGGTCCTTCTGGGTTTTATATGTGTTCTTTAGTGGTGTTAGATTTTTACTGGTTAATATCAAAACTTTGTCTCTGATTTGTGGGTATTTTGTTTTTTCTTTCAGTTCTGTGTTGGATTATTCACTGTTCCCACCACTCAAACTCTGCGCTGGAACTCATTTGTTGTCTTTTGCTCACTTCTAAAATGGGGGAACTTCCTGTGGGAACCAGCACGTGAGCTCTGTGGTTGAGCTAAATTGCTGCTTTGCTGCTGATTCCCTGGAGAAGGCTTTTTGTGCAGCTCAGGTTTTAACTGTTGACCTTTTTAGTACTTCTGGGTCTTGTGAGGTCTGGTACATCTGGTCTGTGTGGAAACTCTGGTTGGGGCCTGAGTCTTTTCAGCAAACTGCACCCCCTGCAGTTCTATATTCCTGACCAGTCTCCACTGAGTGGGCCTGTGCTGACTGGAGGGCAGATCAGCTGTCCTTGCTGTGCCCCAGTGTTCCCCCGGTGGCCCCGTCTCCCCCACCGCCTGTACTCCAAACACTTCCCATAGGATGGGCCATGGGCCAGTCTCTTGTGACGACTCATCAGCCTCTGGGTGGCTCCTTTTTTCAGTTGTCTGTGGCCCCTTGCTCCTATGTGGGTCCACGGGAACCCTGTTAGTGGTCTTGCTGGCCTGGGGGCCACCGAGACCCTCCTCTCCCCTGTCATCTCCAAGCAACTTCATACGAAGGGCACAGCTGTGGCTTTTGCCAGCTCCTGCTCCATGAGCTCACCAGGGCCAGCCTTGAAGCGGCAAGGGCTCGAAATGGTTGGAATGGTGCTTGCTTTCTCTCATTGTGGCTTCTCCCACCTTCATGAATTCTGTAGGTCTTTCCTCCTCTTCACCTGAGCTCTAGTGCTACATTTGGTATCGAACATAAATGTGCTCCCAGGCCTCAGGGAAGCTGCAAGTCCCTGGAGAAATTAAGGGCGAGGCCTGACTTTTAGTGCCTCAAAACCACACTTGAGTCTTGACACATTTCATGTGTGCCTTCCCCTTTAATGAGATTAAACATTCCACCCTCCCTTGTTTGCTGGCCTGAGGTCTACAGAGGACTCAGTCCCCTGCCAGGGATGGCACACAGGAAGGGGTCTCAATTGCATCCCAGTGAGTTCTCGGCAAAGCCCGCTCCAAGCAACTCTGCTGGGCAGTGAGGGCTGGAGGCCAGGACTGCTGGGGGAGGTGAGGACCTGCCAATGTCTGGGTCAAAGGCCCAAAGAGACCTTGTTCTTTACACTCTGGTGCAGCCAAATGAGGATTATTAAAGATGAGAGCCACTGGGCAAGTGCAGGGCATGAGAGTGGCCAAGGGAGCAGACAAGAAAGCTGACCAACTAGGACCACCACACCTGCATCCCCAAGGAGGGCCAAGATGTCTTATAGGGCTGATGTGATGAAACAGGCCAAGTGATAGGACGGTGCTTTAAAAATGAATCTACCCTATATTTCCAACTATTGACCTTATCCTAGCTCTCTGGGGGATAAAAAATCACACTGCCTTTTAAATGTGTGTATCAGTTGGAAGGCCCATTCAGATATCCAGACTATTAAAATGTGGACAAGTTGTGCATCTTAGAATCAAGGCACCAACACCAGCCCTCAGCTCTCTGCTCCCTCTGTCCTTCCTGGTGATAAAGGTCTTCTTTCTTATTAAGTGATACTAAAGAAGACATCAGAACAGCCTCCTCTAAACATCTGTTTGGTGGTGGAAGAACTAGACTAAGGATATATGAATGAGATACATCAGTCATTCATTCAACAAATATTTAATGAACACTTATTATGTGCAGGCATTGCTCTGGGTGCTGGAGATACAGGGATGAATGTCTCTGTGATAAAGTGGGCATATGGTCCAAGTTCACTCAGGTTTTCAGATGGTACTTACTAACTAGCAAAATTTGAAGCAACCCCTTTCAAGTCCAAGTGGATAATCTGAGAAGAAAAATCTCCCTTCTCTCCTGAGCTCTGTCTGCTGAATGGTTTTGCTAAGTTCATGTATACTCAACAATAGTTCCCTGAAGTCGCCAATCCCCAGCAGTCAAAACTCTGAGACGGAATTGTGCGGGGTATGGAGCTGATCGCCAGGAGCAACTGATTTACTTTGTTATGTAAACTCAAAATGCTTTCCTGGGCCTCCTGAGAAGTTGTCTGGTCTGGAAAATGGCAAAAGAAAATTGAAAAATGGAAGAGGGAACAAAAAGTACGAACAACTAAGGTTTCGCTGACGTGAGAGACAGGACTGAGAAGTTTGCACTATATTTTAACAAGAATTTGTAAACATATCCATGTAAGTTACCTCTGTCCTTAGTTGATGAGGGTGACTCAAGTTAGGCAAATTGCGTGATGGAAAAACTGGGACAGAAAAGTCCAAATAAGTTAAAATATTGTGGTGCATTCAGGGCTTGTAACCTGGGGCTCTTCCAATATTTCCACTCTTTGGAAAGGCCGCACCATAAGCCGGAAACGCAAGTGTCCCCCGCACCTTCCTGTCCTTGCCCCACTGTGATTTTACTTGCTAAGTGTCTCTCAGGTCTGTTTATGTCTCCCACCTCCCCTGCTGCCTTTTTTGTCCCTGCTACCTTCATCTGTCCCTGGACACCTGCTCAATAGGTGCATGCTCCCTAACCTCCACCTCCCATCCCCAGCCAGTTAGGCCAGATCCCCCATGGCTGGTGGGGGCTCTTCTTCGTGGGACTTAACTTACCGCAGTCCTAACTATGGCTTTATTAGTGAGCTGGTTTGAGTAATGGCTCCCTTCCCTGCTTTATCATAATGTCCTTGAGTGCAGGGACTGCATCTGTTTTTGCTCATCATTCTGTCCCCTGCACTTAGCACAAAGCGAGGAAGGAGCTTGAAGCATGTTTTGGCTAATGCTTTGTAAACATATCCATATAAGTGAGCTCTATCCTTGCACTTACCCTCTCCCTCGCCCTGTCCTGATCCATGGGAAGTGCTCGATAAATATTTGTTCAATGAATGGATATATGAATAAAGGAGTTTCAAACATAAAAAAGAGATAAGTAATTTCTACACATATGATATCAGTTTTTCTCATCCCCCACCAAACAAATGCCAAAGAAATATTTCATGATTGTATGTTTGAGAGAACATATTGGCCTATTTAGAGCTCACGTGTGGGTGGTGAAGACCCTGACAAACCCTGGTGTCCTTGAGTGTGAGCATGTGTGCATGCATGTGTGCGGTTGAGGAGTTAAAAAAGTGTTCCCCAGTGACAGTAAAAAGAGGAAGACTGAGCGTTCTATCCAATTTCCTATTAAAGTACAATGTGCACCCAACCTAGAGCCCTGGAACCTTGTACTAAGGATTTGTGCAATGAGGGTTTGTGCAAATACTGCTAAATATCTGTCTATTGAGAGCACATGTGAGGGAATCATTAGTTACGTGCTGATGTTATGAGAGGATGCAGGAGAAAAGATAAGATCTTCCCTTCTAGATTTTTGTCTGTTCATCCTGCCAAGGCCTTCTCCTGGATGATACTGTGGCTCCTTCAAGGAGGTGATGGCCCAGGCAGTGGTCTGCTGGGTCAGTGAGGCTAGTTTTTGGCTCTTGACACAGGCTCCCATTTATACACACTGCGTTCAGTCTTCCAGAAAGACCTGGTGCTGCCTAGGTGTGGAGAAACAGGCTCTCTTCTATGCTCTCTTTGGAAGTATAAATTTGATCAACTTTTTGCAGGGCAATTTAAGAATACCCATCAAAAATCTAAAGACATATACCCTTGATGGTGGCAAATTCTCTTCCGGGAATCCCTCTCATGGATATACTTAAAGTTGTGTGCAGAGATGGATATATAAAGATGTTCATTGTAGGGTTATTTATGCTAGCAAAACGTTAGAACAATTAAATGTCTAACAATAAGGAAATGGCCTTATATGTTGTGGTCCATCCATATGGTGGAATATTATTACAAATCTGCAAGATGGATTTCTTTATATCACACTCTTTTGGGTTTCTTTCTGACCCAAGAGCATTCTCTCAATGTCCTTTGCTGGGTTCACCTCCTCTCAACAACAAAGAATTATCTGGACCTAAACATCGACAGCACTGAGGTTGAGAAACCCTGGCCTAGCACAGTGCCTGGAACATAGTACGTACTCGTTAAATCTGTGATACACGAACAGAGTCTGGCACATAGTAGGCGCTCAGTAAATAATTATTAAATGATTGAAGGAAAGAGAATGAGGTAGATCTATATGTGCCAATAAGGAAAGAAGTTCAAGATACACTATAAAAAAGCAAAGTTCAAAACAGTGTGTGTATTATTATTACTTTTGGGTTAAAAATAGACATAAATGAATATGCATGACCCCGCATAGGAAATTTATGTAAAAGAACATAAGTAAGTCTTAATGCTAGTTATTTCTCTGAATCGACAGAGTAAAGAAAGATATTTACTGTTTATTTTGTATGTTTCTGAGCTGTTGTAAATTTTTTTTTTTTTTTTTGCTGCTGTAATTTTATATCATGAGCATATAAGTCATTCTAGAACAACAACCACCATCACCACCAAACCCAGTTTAATTAAAAAACAAAACAAAAAACCAGGACTGTCTGGTCCACCTCAGTCGCAAAAAGGCTTGGATGTAGAAAGTGGCATTTGGGGCCATCTAGCTGCAGCCTTCTGGGCTGGGAACAGCTGGATGTGGGTTTCCACAGCCTGCAGAGGTGCCCCCCTGACCGAGAAACCACCCTGGGCTCTGAACTCATTCCTGTCGGTCTTCATGTCAACTCTGAGAAGAAGGCCTCTCTGTCACCATTTTTCCTGCTGAGGAAACTGAGGCTCAAAGCAGTACAGTTCCTTGCCGAGGGGGATGCAGCAGAAAAGTGCTCCTTTTGCTCTGACCCACGGGTGCTAGCCGTGGAGGGGGTCCTGTTACTTATCTGCTGCTGTAAGACAACATATCTCAAAACGGCATCTTAAGACAACAAACATTTATTATGTCACAGTTCCTGAAGGCCAGGGTTTCAAGCGTGGTCTGGCTGGTGTTTTGGGGCCAGGATTTCGCATGAGGTTCTCTTCCAGGCTGTGGGCAGGGCTGTGGTCATCTGTGGCTGGACTGGGGGAGGACCTGCTTCCAAACTCACTCTGCAGTCATTGCTAGGTCTTGATTCCTCGCTGGCTATTAGCCAGAGACCTCAGTCCTCACCATGTGGGCCATAGGCTGCCTGAGGGTCCTCATGACATGGCAGCTGGCTTCCCCAGAGTCATGAGATGAGAGCGAGAGAGAGAGAGAGAGAGAGAAATGGCCTAAGACAGAAGCCACAGTCTTGTATAATCTACTCTCAGAAGTGGCATATTCTACTGGTCACACAGACTGACGCTAGTACAGCACAGAAGGGGACCGAACAAGGGTAGGGTGTAACCACCAGGAGGTGGGATCACTGGGGGCCAGTGTGGAGACTGGTGACCACAGGGCAGGTCCGGCAATGCCTTACCATGAAATCCTGGACTCCTTCTTTTGGTAGCCCTTGTGCAGGGAGGGTAGGAGGACCCACCTGGAGGAGCTGGAGACAATAGAAAGAGACACCTGGGAGGGAGGAAAAGGTATAGCCTGGGTCTCCACAGCATGTCTCTAGCTTGGGCTCCTGCTTCAACCCCAAGAATCACAGGCAAGCCATTGTACCTCTTGGGCCTCAACATCTTTCATCCAGTGTCATTGGTGACTTGACCACCTTCCCCCTTCCCTCCTTGCAGGGATGTGGTGATACACACGCAGGGGGCACCCAAGAGCCAACAGGTACTGTCATTGCCATAATCACAGGCATGAGCAAGTTGCTCTGGGCAAATGACCTCACCAAGCTAGCCATGCAATAGGTGCTCTGTACGTACTTGGTGACAGGCTCATGGCTCCTTTTCTGAACCCGTGTGTTGAATGCTTACTACATACCAAGTCCTTTGCTAGGCACAATTCATGCATTATATCAGAGTTTTCCCCCATATATGCTATAAGGTTGGTAATAACATTAGCCCCATTTTACAGAGGGGAAACTGAAGCTGGGAGGAATAATGACATTGCTCAAAGCCACTCAGGACTTACACCCAGATCAGGCAACTCCAAAACCTCTGCTCTTGCCTCCAGTGTTGCATTACTTCCCACCCAGTCTCCTCCAGTGGGAGACAGGGCTGTCTAACAGGGAGGACATGCGCCTGGACTTGGAAGGCACCTTATAGGTCTCCAGTCCTCCCTTCCTCACTAAAGAGTGAAGAAAGTGCAGTCCTGAGACAAGAAGCAACTGTACTCCTTGGGCGGGGAGCAGATCCCAGACTCACAGCATCCTAAGAGCCAGACCAGTGGTCTTTCACTTCTGTCCGGAAGCCCATCCTCATACCAGCTCATGCAAAATACTTCAGCAACAACAGTGAGGCGGGGTTCATTTTCAAGGTTGCAGATAATTCCTAGCAGGATGATGTACTAGAAAGAGTCTGGGCTATGGCGTCAAGCAGATCTGCATTCAAATCCCACTCCTCTGACCTTGGGCAAGTTGTTAACCTTTCTGAACCTCAGTTTCCATATCTGTAAAATGGGACAATCACACTAATTTCTAAGTTAGTGGTGAGGAATAAGTGAAACTTAAGAACTGAAAATGTCTAGCATGTAGTAAGTACCAAATCATATATATTTTTTGTTTCCTTTAGTCCTTCTTGATCATATTGTAGAAGCTCCAACTCTATCTCCAATAAAAATGCTCTTTTTCAGGTTGAAAAATGGACCCTCACTCTAGCCTGCTAGGTTTTTTCCCTGTGTGGTTCTAACACTCCCAAACACTTTTTCCAACCAATGAAGACCTCCACAGCACTGATGGGGGCTTTCTTTTCCATGCATTGATAGAGCCAAACCTGTAGCCCCCAGGAAAATGGGACCTTGATACAGGGGCTTAATTTCAGCCAACTGCTGCTCTGGTGGGCCCAGTTGGAGCCAGATCCTGCCGTATTTCTGGAGTGGAAAAACCCCAGATTGCTGGGTGGTGGCTGCTGCAGTATTGCTGGCCAGCTTAGTCACTGTGGGCAGGTCAGGGAGATGGTTGGATTCCAGCAACTGAGGTCCCTTAGGGAGTAGCTGCTTTTGTCCCAGCTGAGCTGTGTTAGGAGAAATGGGAGAGCAGATACTCTAGAGACACCAGCTCATCCACAACAGGATTGGAAAGAGTCCCAAATCCTCTCTGAGCTGCTCTGACCTGAGGTTTTTTGGGGAAATCAGACCCCTATAGCTTGATTACTCAAAAATAGATGGTTTAATAGAACCAGGAAAGGATAGTATCTGTTCGGGTGGGGAGGCCAGCTCAGGGCAAATGGTGGGTAGTCCTCAGGAGCTGAAGGGTGGTTGGACCAGGCCTTGGAGGTCCTTTCCAATCCCCCAAATATAAGACTCCATGATTTGTGACTTGCCTAGAGATCAAGTAGACAAGTATGGGGGCTGTATAGGCACACCTGCTGTGGTATTTCTAGGGGAGAAGCAGGGCTGAGAGCCAAGACCCAGGGTAATTAATGGAAACAGCACTGGACAGAGAGTCAGAGCTCCAACTGACCTTGTGACTCTGGCAAACCACTTTCCTCTCTGAGCCTGTTTCCCTTCTTATAAAATAGGGAGGGCATGCTTTTTTAGAGACCCTTCCAGCTCTGAAAATTTCTTATTTACTTCTGGGGATTTGTTTCTTCCCTCATCATCTGGAGACCTGCCAATGAGCAAATATTTATAGAGTCCTTGGCATCTTGTCAGGTGAGGTAGGAGAAACAAGTAACTTCAAGGCCAGCCTCTGCCCTCCTGGAGCTCATCAAGGACACTTGGATATACACAGGCACACACGCAGAAGCAGCCACCCAATACCTAATGGAAGGTATTATCTGTGAGGGTCCGGAGAAAGAGAAATCAAGATGGCCTGGGCTGGTCCAGTAAGGCTTCCTGGAGGAGGTTGAATTTGAGCCAAACCTTGCAAGATGGGCAGAATTCACTAGGTTAAGGAGAAGGGAGCAAAGCCTGGTGAAAAGTCAGAGTTCACACATACAGCTGTGTGGGGTGTGCACTGCACAACTCCAGGGGGCATCACATCGTGGTTCATGTGACTGCACTCCCTGTGTACAACAGGCACAGCCTTATGCAAAAGCCCTGGAGAAATTGCTGGGGTAGATGAACGATGTCTGCCAGGGCTGCAGCATTGGAGAAGAATAGCCTCTGGGCTGCCTATTTGTCCCCTGGCCTGTGAAGGGGTAGTATTTTCCTGGCATTGGGGCATCAGCTTTGCTCATCCCTTAAACAAGGCTCCAAGTGCTCTTGAAAAGAGTGCAATCCAAGAGACCAGGTTCAGGTGTTTCTTCCAATGCTTTGTGGGATCCTGGTCCATTAACCCAACGTCTCCATGCCTCGGTTTGCTTCTTGTAAGTGGGCATCAGGAGAGTTCCTGCCCCACTGGGCTGTGGAGGAGATGAAAGCAGTCATGCATGTAAGGTGACTAGCCCTGGGTTTGATACATGATACATGTTATGGTGACTGACCTTGGGGGACAGAGAGAGAGGATAGGTGGAGTGGTTTCTGAAGCTACTGGGCGCTGGGGAGGAGAGGAGCGGGGGTGAGCAGCTTGTGGTTGGGCTGGGGATGAACCGCTGCCAAATAGTCATGATTTTGCCATAAATCATAAATTTGGATGGTGCCCAGGGCACCACAGGGTCTCCTAGGAGAACTGTTTTAGGAAAAAGTTTTGTGAAGAACACTGGAGCCAGGGACCCAGGGGACTGGAGTTCTCTGCCTCACCCAGCAGGGAACTTGGGCCACTCCCTGCATCTGGACATCTGTCTGTACCCTACCGCCACTGGGGGCAGGAACTGCACAGTGGCTGGGCGTCTGGGCCACCTGGGCACTGGTTAAGGAGACTGAGGATGCAGGTACCTGGGAGAGGTTGAGCTTCAGGGAATGCCACAACTCCAGGCAGACAGCTCAGCCAGATGGGAATGTGAACTCACAGCAGTGAGGTCTATGCCGGCCAGTCTTAACCTCCGCCTGCTTGCACCAGCTGTGCAGACACAGGGCTAGTACAGGCGGCCTGACTCATTCCGGCCCCACTTGGGTGTGCCCTCCTGACCCAGGAGTTTACTGGCTATAGCTGGTGCTCAGTCAGGGCAGAAGCTTTTCCCACAGACTTGGGACTCAGCCCGGGCCCAGCTTCCTCTTCCCTTGGCTTGTGAAGCTACAGGTTGAGGGGCCTTCACCTTGGTCCTGGTGGTGGATACCAGCAGCCTGAGACTGTCAGGACCAATTCTAGGAGGGTTTCTAGGCCTGGGGCCAGGATAATAATAATAACAACAATTATAACTTCTTATTTTTTAAATAAAGTAGCTTTATTGAGATATAACTCACCTATGATTCACTCTTTAAAAGTATGCAATTCAGTGGTGTTAAGTACATTCACAAAGTTATGCAACCATCATCATTGTCTAATTCCAGAACATTCTCACCACTCCACAAAGAAACTTGGTATCCATTAACAGTCACTCTCCATTTCCCACTACCCCTAGCCCCTGGCAACCACTAGTCTACTTTTTATAGTCAAACCCTATAAATTTGACTATTCTAGGCATTTCACATACATTAATCATACAATATGTGGTCTTTTGTGACTGGTTTCTTTTACTCAGCATATGTTTTCAAGGTTCATCCATGGTGTGGCATATATCAGTACTTCATTTCTTTTTATTGTTGAATAATATTCCATTGTAAGGATATACCACTTTCTGTTTATCCATTCATCAGTTGATAGACTGGGTTGTTTCCACTTTGGGGCTATTATGAATCATTCTGTTACGGACATTCATGCATAAGTTTTTGTCTGCACATATGTGGAATGTTGGGTCGTATGGTAATTCTACGTTTAACTTTTTAGAAGAACTGCCAAACTGCTTTCCAAAGTGGCTGCACCATTTTACAATCCAATCAGCGACGTACTGAGGTTCCAATTTTGCCATGTCCTCGCTAACATTTGTTATTGTCTGTCATTTTTATTCTGGCCATTCTGGTAAGTGTGAAGTGGTGTCTCATGGTTTGGGTTTGCATTTCCCTAGTTACTAATGGTGTTGAGCATTTTTTCATGTGCTTATTGGCAAATTCGTATATATTCTTTGGAGAAATGTCTATTCAAATCATTTGCCCATTTAAAAATTGGGTTATTTGTCTTTTTATTATTGAGTTATAAGAATTGTTTATATATTCTAAATAGGAGTTCTAGACCCTTATCAGATACATGATTTGCAAATATTTTCTCTCCTGAGAGTTGTCTTTTTACATTCTTGACAGTGTCCTCTGAAACACAGAAGTTTTTAGTTTTGATAAAATCAAATTTGTTTTTTTTTTTTGTTACTTGTACTTCTGATGCTAAGAAATCATTACCTAACTGAAGCTCATGAAGATTTACTCCTATGTTTTCTTCTAAGAGTTTTATAGTTTTAGCTCTTACATTTAGATCTTAAATCCATTTTGAGTTAATTTTTGTATATGGGGTAAGATAGGGGTCTGATTTTCCCTTTTGCAAGTGGATATCCAGTTGTCTCAGCATCATTTGTTGAAAAGACTATTCTTGCTGACACTTAATTATCTTGCCACCCTGTTGAAAATCAATTTGCCGTAAATGTAAGGACTCTCAATTGCTGGATGCACAATTTTATTCCAGTGTCTATATGTCTACCCTTATTTAGTACCACACTTTCTTGATTACTGTGGCTTTGTAGTAAATTTTGAAATTAAGAAGTGTGAGCCACCATCATTTTTTGCTACAGTATAGAAATAAAATTGGTTTTTGTAGATTAATCTTGTATTCTGCAACTTTATTTATTAGCTCTGATAGTTTGTCTGTGCGTATTCTTTAGAATTTTCTATATATAAGATCATGCCATATGCAAATAGTATTATTTCTTCTCCTTTTTTTTTTTTTTTCAATTTGGATGCCTTTTAT
The DNA here is from genome assembly GCF_000696425.1 of Galeopterus variegatus. Classification (NCBI taxonomy): domain Eukaryota; kingdom Metazoa; phylum Chordata; class Mammalia; order Dermoptera; family Cynocephalidae; genus Galeopterus; species Galeopterus variegatus. The sequence goes on along the minus strand of NW_007728158.1, from coordinate 271,581 downwards.
TTCTTTTCTTGCTTAATTGTCTTGGCTAAAACGTCCAGTACAGTGTTGAATAGAAGTGGTGAGAAAACGCATTCTTTTCTTGTTCCTGATGTTAAAAGGAAAGATTTCAGCCTTTCGCCATTAAGTATGACGTTAACTGTAGACTTTTCATAGCTCCCTTTATCCTTTTTTTTAGCTCTCCTTTTATTGAGAAAGTTTCCTCTTATTCCTAGTTTTTTGAGTTTTTGTTTCATTTTGTTTTTGTTTTTTGTTTTTATCATGAGAGAGTGTTGGATTTTGTCAAAATTTTTTTTACCTGTCTATTAAGATGACCACGTCCTTTTTGTCCTTTATTCTATTAATATGGTATATTACACTGGTTGATTTTCGGATGCTAACCCATCTTGCTTTCCTGGGATAAATCCCACTTGGTCATGGTGTATAATCCTTTTTCTACGTTGCTTGATTAAGTCTGCTACTATTTTGTTGAGAATTTTTGTGTCTATATTTATAAGGGACACTGGTCTGTAGTTTTCTTGTGATGTCTTTGTTTGATTTTGATATTAGGGTAATACAGAGATTATAGAATGGGTTGAGAAGTATTCCCTTCTTTTCTATTTTTTGAGAAGTTTGTGTTGATTTTTCTTTAAATGTTTAGCAGAATTTTCCAGTGAAGCCATCTGGGCCTGGGCTTCTCTTTGTGGGAAGTTCATTGAATACTGATTCGATCTCTTTATTTATTATAGGTCTACTCAGATTTTCTGTTTCTTCTTGAGTCAATTTTAGTAGTTTGTGTCTTTCTAGGAATTTGTTCATTTGATCTAAGTTATCTAATTTGTTGGTATACACGGTTTATAGTATTCTCTTATAATCGTTTTATTTCTGTAAGGTTGGTATTCATGTCTCCTCTTTCATTTCTGACTTTCATACTTTGAGTCTTTTCTCTATTTTTCTTGGTCAATCTAGCTAAAGATTTGCCAATTTTGTTATCTTTCAAAAAATCAACTTTTGATTTTGTTGCTTTTTCTGTTGTTTTTCTATTCTCTATTTTATTTATTTCTGTTCTAGTTTTTTTTTAACTTCCCGCCTCTTGCTTGCTTTGGACTTATTTTGTTTTTGTTTTTTTCTAATTTCCTAAGGTGGAAAACTATATTATTTATTTTAAATCTTTCTTCATTTTTAAATATAGATATTTACAGCTATAAATTTCCCTCTACACACTACTTTAGGTGCATCCCATAAATTTGGTGTATTGTCTTTTCATTTTTATTCATCTTGAAGCATTTCTACGTTCCTTGTGAGTTTTTAAATCTACTGGTTGTTTAGGAGTGTGTTGTTTAACTTCCACATATTTTTAAATTTTCCAAATTTTCTGCTGTTATTGATTGTGATGGTTAATTCTATGTGTCACCTTCACTAGGGCAAGGGGTGTCCAGATTATATATTCTTTCTAGGTGTATCTGTGAGGGTGTTATTGGATGAGATTAGCATTTGAATCAGTGGACTTAGTAAAGTAAATTGCCCTCCCCAATGAGAGTTGGCATCATTTAACCTTTTTTTTGGAAGGGTGACTGGTAAGGGGATCTTAACCCTTGACTTGGTGTTGTCAGCACCACGCTCTCCCAAGTGAGCCACAGGCTGGCCCCATTTAACCTATTGAAGGCCTGAATAGAACAAAAGGTGATGGAAGGAGAGATTCACCCTTTTGCCTCCTGCCTGTCTGCTTGAGCTGAGACATCAGTTTTCCCCTGCCCTTGGACTGAGATTTACACCATTGGCTCTACTGTGTCTCAGGCCTTTGGACTCTGTCAGGAACTATACCCTCAGATAGCCTGGGTCTCCAGCTTACATATGGCAGATTGTGGGACTCCTCAGCCTCCATAATTGTGTGAGCCAATTTGCCACACATAATTGTGTGAGATAATAGAAAATATCTTTATTTTCTACTGGTTCTCTTGCTCTGGAGAACCCTGACTAATACATTGATTTCTAATTTTATTCCACTGTGGTCAGAGAATATACTTTATATGACTTTAATTCTTTTAAATTTATTGAGATGACTTTTTTATGGCCTAACATATGATCTATCCTGGAGAATATTCTGTATGCACTTGAGAAGAATATGTATTCTGTTGTTGTTGAGTGGAGAGTTCTATAGATGTTTCTTAGATCTAGTTGGTTTATATGCTGTGTTCTATTCCATTGCTAATAATCTGCCTAGTTGTTTTACTCATTATTAAAAGTGGGGCATTGAATTCTCCAACTATTACTATTGAATTGTCTATTTCTCACTTCATTTCTGTAATTTTTTGCTTTATGTATTTTAGGTCTGTGTACATATATGTTTTGTGTATATATGGGTATAATTGATATGACTTCATGGTAGATTTATCTTTTTATTATTACAAAATACCCTTCTTTGTCTTTAATAATAGTTTTATCATAAAGTCTATTTTGTCTTATATTAGTATAGCCACTTCAGTTCTCCTTTAGGCACTCTTTGCATAGTAAATCTTCTTTCATTCTTTTACTTTCAACCTATTTGTGTCTTTGTTTCTAATGTGTGTCTCTTGTAGACATCATATTGGATTATATTTTTTATTCTTTTGATTAGAGTGTTTAATACATTTACATTATTGTAATTACTGAGAAGGTAGGATTTATTCTCGCCATTTTGCTACTTGTTTTCTATGTGTCTTATGTCTTTTTCTTTCTGTATTCCTCCACCGCTGCCTTCTTTTTTGTTAAATAGATATTTTCTAATATTTTAATTCAATTCTTGTTTCTTACACTATTATATATAATAAATATATATATACTGAATATATATAACATATATAAGTTATTTTCTTAGTGGTTGCCCTGGGAATTACAATTAACACTTTAACTTAAGTTCCTGTTTCTTGGTGTGTCTTGTAATTTTTTTGTTGGTCATTTCAAATAATATTATGTGGCGATTCTGGAAATCAGATTCTGTTTCTTCATTAGGGTTTGTTATTGTTGCTGTTCATTTAGTGATTTGCCTGGACTAACCTGTAAAGTCTGTATTCTTTATTATGTGTGGCTCCTGAAGTCTCTGCTTGTTAGCTTACTTGTCAGATAATAATTGGGCAGAAATTTCCTTAAATGCCTAGATTCAATAAGTCTCTCAGCCTTTGTCAAGAGGCATTTTGTGTGTGTAGGGGCATGCTTTCAGTGCTCTGGCAGATAATTTACAACTCTGCCTTAGCTTTCACTTCCTTCTTGTACAGATGCTAAGTCAGCCAGAGGAGAGAGATATGGGCCTTTTTAGATCTCTCATGGGTATGTGCAAAACCCTGCACATGCTTATAGACTTCTAGATTCCCAGGAATATAGTGGAACTTTTTTTTTTTTTTTTTGTCTTTTGTCTTTTTCCGTGTCCGGCAACGGATTGCAACCCTTAGTGTTGCCCCCGTACCGGACCGGGGACCGGCAATGGGATTGCAACCCTCGGTGCCGCTCCCGCACCTCGCTCAGCCAGTGAGCGGGAACCGGTCTGTATGTGGGATCTGAACCCTCGAGCGTTTTGTCTTTTTTCCGTGTCCGGCAACGGATCGCAACCCTCAGTGTTGCCCCCGTACCGGACCGGGGACCGGCAATGGGATTGCAACCCTCGGTGCCGCTCCCGCACCTCGCTCAGCCAGTGAGCGGGAACCGGTCTGTATGTGGGATCTGAACCCTCGAGCGGGAGCGCCGCCGCGCTTCCCAAGCGGCGCACTATCCAGTGCGCCACCAGGCCAGCCCATAGTGGAACTTTTTATAGCCTCCTATGGAAGATTCCATTTCTGTTCTTTTTAAGTTTTTGTCCCTGAGTGGGGCTGGGGGAGGAAAAGGAAGGAGGAGGGGAAAGAAACTAACACTTGCTAAGCACTTATTATGCACTGGGCGAAGTGCTAGTTTTCACCATAAAGCTCTTTACCTGATTCTCATAACTCAATTAATTGGTCCTTTACTGGAGCATTTACTTTACTGATAAGAAAGCTGAGGCTCATAGGGGTGAGGAAATGTTTCCAAGAACACACAGTTGATTAAATGGTTAAGTCCTTTTCTGATTCCAAAGCCCATGCCTCTCCACCATACCAGTGTTTCCCAATCACAAGATAATTTGAGGTAATATATAGGCAATCATTCAACAACTTTTTTTTTTTCCTTTTTGTCTTTTTTACTGACCGGTAATGGGATCGCAACCCTCAGTGTCACACCTGTACCGGGGACCGGCGACGGGATCGCAACCCTCGGTGTTGCGCCAGCACCACGCTCAGCCAGTGAGCGGGAACCGGTCTCCACATGGGATCCGAACCCTCGGCAGGAGCGCCGCTGCGCTCCCAAGTGGCGCACTCTCCAGTGTGCCACCGGGCCGGCCCGTCATTCAACAACTTTGATTGTATGTGTACATAATTTGTACACCAAATCCATGACTTTGTGTTTAGGACAAGGCATATATAGGTATTTAAGTATAAAAAGTGAGTCGACCTAAAAACAGTTATTAAGTAGGCTTTGGTACAGGTGGTATGTTGTCAGGGCAAAAGTTGAGAATGATGGAAATTGGTGTCACTGGGAGTTGGGGGTGGGGCAGCAAGGACTGTCTGAACCAGAACTGTGCTGTAGAATTTTCTGTAATAGTGGAAATGTTCTACTATCTATGCTATCTAATATAGTAGCCACCAGCCACATTGAGCACTTGAAATGAGGCTAATATCAGTGAAGAATTTTTAATCATATTTAATTTTAATTAATTTTAATTTTAATTTAAACAGCTGCATATGACCAATAGCTGCTGTATTGGACAGCTCAGCCATAGACCAAATTCATTCCAGCTGGTCCAAGGGTCTGCCAGAATTTTATGGTCATCCTTGAGTCCAGCTTCATTGAGTAGAGTGTGTGGCACAAGGAGCCCTGACCCGAGTGTGAACAGACAGGGGTTCTACACCCAACTCCTGGATTGTATGACTGAGCAGCCTTGCCTGATGAACTTAGCCTTTCTGTGTCTCAATTTCCTCATCTGTAAAATAGGAATGATAATGGCCTCCCACATATCTCATAGGCTTATGATGGGGGTCATGTGGAATAATACAGGAAATAGTTTTTTTTTTTTTTTTAAAGATGACTGCTAAAGGGATCTTAACCCTTGACTTGGTGTTGTCAGCACCACGCTCTCCCAAGTGAGCCACGGGCCGGCTCTGGAAAGAATGTTTTGTAAACCAGAAAGTAGTAGAGAAATGAAAATTTTTTAACAGTATTTTCAGAATGGATGAATGCCGTGGAACAGGTGTGACCAGGCTGGGTCAGGGTATGGAGATAGGGTATGAGAGAATCGGGTGATGAAACCTGACCTGTAATACAGCTTTGACTAGGCTGTTCCTCCCAGCCACACAGCCTGGTGGTGAATGTAGGTGGGGGCTGTTGCAGACTGGATGCCCCAGGTGATCTGCTGCAGGCCCCCGGAGAGCTAGTTCTGACTCCTGAAGCTAGTTCCACACACTCAGTCCCAATCTTCTCCCTGGATTTACTCCTCCTGTTGCTTCCCACCTCAACAAATGCCAACTGCATTACTCCAGTTGCTCAGCCGAGTCCCTGCAGTCATCCTTGATGCTTCTCTTCCCCACCCCCTACCACGTCTACTCAAGTAGCAAATCCTACGGGTTAAATCTAGACCCAGAATCCAAACACCTGTCGTGACCCTCACAGTGACTATCCTGAGCCACACTGTCACGACCATACCCTGGGGCCGGGGCAGTGTCCTCCTATCTGGTCCCATCCTTGACCCTCATGACAGCATCTTTTCCACACTGTAATCAGAGGGATTCTTTCAAATGCTGTGTCAGATCAAGTCTTGTTCAAAGCTTTGCAAAGGCTTCCTGCCTCATCCAGGGAAAGCCAACATCCTTCCAGCGGCCTACGAGACCCTCCTGTTCCATCTGACCTCATCTTTAGATACTCCACTCCAGCCATTCAGCTTCTTCCTATTCCTCAAACGTGCCAAGCCTCAGGGCCCTGGCACTTGCTATTCCCTCTGCCTGGAATGTTCTGCTGGATATCCTCAAGCTTCACCCTTTCCTGCCTTCAGGTCTCTGCACAAATGTCACCTTACCAGGGAAGCTTTCTCTGTATACCTGACATAAAATTGCTACCTCTCACCCTTGCACACCCATGTACCTGCAACAGTGCCTGGTGCTTAGAAGGTGCTCAATCGTTATTGTGAATGAATGAAATCCTGGTCAGACCCAATCTCTGGCAGCTCATGCAATGAACCAACACTGGATTGGGAGTTATCATAACTCAAGTCTCAACTTGCTGTGTGACTTGGACAAGCTGCTTTCCCTCTTCGGACTTCATATGCCTCACGTGCACATTGAGGCCTAAACAAGGAACTGAACAATATTACAGATTCCTTTTGTTTCAAAGAGCCCATGAACCCAGTTCCTTAGAGCTCTCTGATTCTGCTTGCATGCTTGCCCGATGGCTTGGTGAGGTGGCCCTGTTGAGCAGCACCTCTGATCTTTGATCTCGGGCTGACCAAGGGATCACTTAGGACAGAGTCTGAACTGAGGTCTCTTGGGGCAGGGACTGAAAGAACAAGGGGACAATTTTTGCAGAACATGAGCCTCTTGGAAGTGACTCCATTGGCCTAGGTTCATTTCAGAGAGTCAAACCAGGGTCCCCTGGGCCTTGTTTTTTGTTTGTTTGTTTGTGTTTTTCGATGTGCTAAGGGGCTCCTCCTGGTCTTTCTTGCTTGGCTAGTGGTGATCTGCCTCTCTCCTCCTGGTCTATCAAAATCTACCCCTCCCTGCCCACCAGGGTCCTCTACTCTCTCCCTGGTAAATCTGAGAACATGAGCAATATTTCCTCAGGATTCTCTGGTGTGATTATCTGGGGAGTCCTGACATGACCATTTCCTCCTCCTTTCACTAGGAAGCCCTGTCTCCCCACCTTGCCATCAGGCTCTAGATGGTAAAGTCCCACTCTTCCCCCGCTGTTTCTCATGGATGCAGACATCTAGGAGCCAAGGCCCCCCTCCCCTCCATCCCTCCTCTCTTCTCTAAGCCTCAGAAGGGGCCGCCTGCTGCTTGGCTATTTTTATCCCAGAAGCTGTCTTAAGGAGAAAGCAGTGTGAGTCCCTGAGCCAAGGCACAGGGCTATGTCCCTGTGGAAAACCTCCCCTCATGAGGAAAGAATCCAGGGGATTTTTTTGGGTCCTGGCTTGGAGCCTTCCATTTTTATGTTCCTCACTAATTTATCAGGGTTTTAGTTGTTGATGTGTTGTTGTTGTTTTTATAGAAATGAAGGCAACACCAAATAATGAATCAGGCCTGGACATCAACTCTTGTGCAATTTGTGATCAGCCTGGGGTTTGGGTTTGAAAAAAAAAAATCCTTATCTTGTTCATGTCAATAGTGGGATGGAAACAGCTGAGTGTAATGGAAAACTGGCTGGTCTGGAGGCAGGGGTGGAAATGGGGCCGGAACTAATACGTATGAAACACACACTCATATGAGACTCCGTTGTCTCTGCTTACAGTGCCCCGGGAGGAAGAGAGTGAGTGTCCCAGTTTTATACATGGGGGAAACTGAGTCTCAGAAAGGCTAAGTAAGTTGCCCAAGGTCTCCCAGAATCACATGACAAGGATTCACACCCAGGGTTTGGAAAGCACCTGACTGCTCAGTCTCCCTCCACTTGGAGCTGAGTCTCAGCCCTGCCATATGATAGCTGTGTGACTCAAGGCAAGCTTCACCTCTCTGAGCCTCGTGTTCTCACCTGTAAAATGGGGATTGCAATACTTGTCTTATGGGTGTTTCAGAGGATTCCACGCAATAATGCGTGTAAAGGGCTTGGGCAGAGAAGAAGCATTAGCGTGTCATCCCGCCTCCGGCCATTCCTTCCGGGGAGGCTTCTGGATCACATCAGTTCCTGAACACCCAGGTGTCTGTCTAGCTCCCTGAGGCATGTCTATGGAGGTTCCTGCAACTTGTTTTTCCTGTGCTTGGAATTTTCCTTTCCTGTGGCTTTAGAACTTCCAAGGCCTGGATAGTAGTGATGTTTAAAGATGCCTGGGAGGAAAAGTGTCTGTAGGGAAACAAAGGAAAACATCAGCGTGGTTGGGCAGAGGCTCCATGGTTCGAATGTCAGCTTTCCCGCTGTGTGGGATTGGAAATGCAATCTATTTATTGGAGGAAACACCTGCAAAGGATGAAAGGGAGGAAGCAGGAGGAGGTGGGGAGAGCCTTCAGATTGTGTCCCAGGTAGAGAGGAGAGAAGGAAGGGGTATTGGAGTAGGAAGAGCTCAGCACTGAAACATGAAAGTGAGTTCAGCCAGGTTGACAGGGAGTCTTTGAGCCAAAGCAGGCTGATGGAGGCATTCCACGTCTGATGGAGTTCGGATGTGTTGTCCCCACCAAACTCATGTGGAAATTTGATCTCCAGTGTGGCAGTGTTGGAAACTGATTGAATCATGGGGGCGGATCCCTCATGAATGGATTAATGCCCTCCTTGGGAGAGGGGGGAGTAGTGAGTAACAAGCTCCCTGCGAGAGCTTGTTGTTAAAAGACCCTGGCACCCCTCCCCCCTTGCTTCCTCTCGCCATGTGAGCTGCTTGTACCCACCGGCTGCCTGCTGCTTTCTGCCATGAGTAGAAGCAGCCTGAGGCCCATGCCAGATGCAACTGTCCCAGAATCATAAGCCAAATAAACCTCTGTTCTTTATAATTACCCAATCTCAGGTAGTTCTATTATAGCAACACAAAAGGGACTAAAACAGAAAATTGGTACCAAGAAGTGGGGTGTTGGGCCGGCCCGTGGCTCACTCGGTAGAGTGCGGTGCTGATAACACCAAGGCCACGGGTTCGGATCCTATATAGGGATGGCCGGTTTGCTCACTGGCTGAGCGTGGTGCTGACAACACCAGGCCAAGGGTTGAGATCCCCTTACCGGTCATCTTTTTAAAAAAAAAAAACAAAAAAAACTTCAATTTATGCCATTTATAAACATTTTTTTTCTCTCCTTTAAGCTGCCTTAAATTATTTGGTCAAAAACTTATTCCAGAACTTAAGGCAACATATTATATTAGAGAAAACATATGCCTGGGAGTTAACAACTTTGCCTACTTTTATACTGTGTAGCTGAGAATACATCATTTTACTTCCGTTGCTATACACATACCTGAAAATGTGGGTGCAGCTTTGAAACTGGGTTATGGGCAAAGGTTGGAGGAGTTTGGAGGACTTAGAAGAAGACAAAAAGATGAGGGAAACTTTGGAAGATTTTAGAGATTGATTACATGGTTGTGATGAGAATGCTCATTGAAATGTGGACAGTAAAGACCATGCAGATGATGAGATCTCAGATAGAAGTGAGGAACTTATCAGGAATTGGACAAAAGATAACCCTTGCTACACCATAGCAAGGAACCTGGCTGCATTGTGTCCATGCTCTTGGACTTTGTGGAAGTTGGAACTTAGGAGTTGAGAACCAGAGCAGAGCATGTGGCAGAAGAAATTTCCAAGCAGCAAAGCATTAAGGAAGCTGCATGATTACTTTTAACAGCCTACTCTGAGTTATGGCAGCAAAGGAATAACATAAGGCCAGAATTTAAAAGGGAAGCAGAGCATAAAGATTTGGAAAATTTGCAGCCTGTCCATGCAGTAGAGAAGTGGAGAGCTGGACAAAAATGCAAGGGTGAAACATAAACTGGTTGCTAAGGACATTATCTTGGGGGTGAGGAAGCCGGATGCTAATAATCAGGACAGTGGGAAAAATGCCCTAAAGACATTTGAGAAGTCTGGAAGGGTGCCCCACCCATCACAGGCCCTAAGGCCTAGAAGGACTGAGTTGCCCTGGAGGACAGACCTGGGGTGCAGCTGCCCTTGGGAACATACTCCCTGCATTCCAGCTGCTCTGGCTGGAGCAGCCCTGCCTCAAATTGTCCCCCCGAGTGTGGTTTGTGCAGCATCCCTGGAGAGTAGAAGCCTGAAACCCCAGTGGTGTCCACATTGTGTTAAGTCTGCAGGCTGGCAGGATGTGAAAGCAGTGGAGGTGTAGCAGCCTCCACCCAGATTTCAGAGGATGTACAGAAAAGCCTGGAAGCCCAGGCAGAGACCTGCTGCAGGGGCGGAGCCACCACAGAGGCCATCTACTAGAGCAATGCTGAGCAGGAAAGTGGGGTTGGAGCCCCCACAGAGAGCCCCCACGAGGGAAATGTCTAGTAGAGCCAAGGCGGCAGGGCTGCCAACAGGACCCCAGAACGCAAGGCCACTGGTAATGTGCAATGCAGGCCTGGAAAAGCCACAGGCACACCTGGCAGAGCTATGGGAGTGAGGCTGCCTGATGCTTTGGGGGCCCAGATGCCCAATTGTGCCCAGGATGCAGGACTTGGAGTCAAAGAAGATTATTTTGGAGCTTTAAGACTTAATGTCTGCCCTGCTGGGTTTCAGACTTGTTTGGGTCCTATTTCTCCTTTCTTCTGGCCTATTCCTCTCTTTTGGAATGGGAATGTGTACCCAGTGTCTGTTCCACCATTGTATCTTGGAAGTAGATAATTTGTTTTTGATTTTTACAGGTTCACAGCTGGAAGGACTTTTGCTTTTGGTCTCAGATGAGACTTTGGACTTTTAAGTCGGTCCTGGAATAAGCTAAGACTTTTGGGACAGTTGGGATGAAATAATTGTATTTTGTATGTGAGAGTGACATGAGTTTTGGGGGACCAGGGGCAGAATAATGAAGTTCGGATGTGTTGTTCCCATCAAAATTCATGTAGAAATTTGATCCTCAATGTGGCAGTGCTGGAAACTGATTGAGTCATGGGGGCAGATCCCTCATGAATGGATTAATGCCCTCCTTGGGGGAGGGGGGTGTAATGAGTGAGTTCTCACTCTATTAGTTCCTGCAAGAGCTTGTTGTTAAAAGACCCTGGCACCTCCTCTCTCTCTCTCTCTCTTCCTCTCGCCATGTGATCTGCTTGTACCCACTGGCTGCCTGCTGCTTTCTGCCATGAGTAGAAGCAGCCTGAGGCCCATGCCAGATGCAGCTGTCCCAGAATCGTAAGCCAAATAAACCTCTGTTCTTTATAAATTACCCAAATCTCAGGTAGTTCTGTTATAGCATCACAAAACAGACTAAAACAATGTCTCTTAGGAATAGGCTTATACTAGTACCCGCACTGTGCTGAGTCACTGGCTGGGGCAGTGGGTGAAGTGTGGCCTCAGCAAGAATGTAATGGTAGATCTAGGTGGACAGTCCTGGGGCTGTCAGTCAATTAAGCTCCTTCCAGCAGGAGATCCAAGTGGTGCATGTTCATGGCCACCACCTTCGCTTGCTCACTGGACAAACTTGGGAAACTCACCTGAATTCTCTGAATTGCAGATTCAGCATCTGTAAATGGGGATGATAATAATAGTATGTGGGTTTGGGGGTTTTATTTCAGTTTTCTATTGTGACAAACTATTCCTAAACTTAGTGGCTTAAGACAACAGTGATTTATTATTTCTCACAATTTGGAGGGCTAGCAGGACTCAGTTGGGTGGTTCTTCTGCTTCACATGGCATTGCCACCCACGTGGCTATAGTCAGATGGGTTCTCTGCTCAGGCTGGAATGTATACGATGCCTCTCATCCTCTAGGGCCTCTCTCCATGTGACCTCTCATCACTCCATAGTCTAGTCTGAGCTTCTTTACAGTGTGACAGCTGGCTTCTAAGGGCAAACATTCCAAGAGGACAACCCCATTGCCCTTATCAAGCTCTGCTTGCATCATGCTTGCTAATATCCCACTGACGAAAACAAGTCACCCGGCCAAGCCCAGAGGCGATGTGCAAGGGCATGAATACCAGAAAGCATTATTTGTTGCGGGTTGCCAATGTGACAGGCTGCCCCACTGTGTGGAGGGATGAAATGATAATATTACTAAGTGCTCCACACAGTGTCTGGTGTGCCTTGATAAATGTGCCCAATAAACAGCAACTGGGGCACGATGACATTTTTCTCTGAAAGGCTCTAGGCATTAAAGGAGCTCTCTGTCTCTGAGGAGAACGTAGAGTAGGCTGGAGAGGGGGGATTTGAGGGGGAATACATGGGCCTTGTCCCTGACCAAGAATTTCTAAGATGAAGGTTAGTGGTGGAGACCAACTGCACAGAGTCTGGGTTTGGGGGAAGAGTCAGGTCAACAGAAGCCCAAAAGTTCAGAGTAGGCCTCTCAGGGGACAAGGAGAAGGCCTCTTGCCAAGAAGTGTCCCAGTGGGAAGGAACTCACGAATGTGGTGTGACTGGGAGAAAAAGTCCCATGGAAACTCTCAACTCGTCATCTCCTGGATGCTCCCCCAAGGGAGAAGTGGGTGGATGCTTCTCCCCAGAGCTCGAGGCTCCCCAGTGACAGTGAGAGGGTCAGCGAGAGTTCCCTCTGGAATATTCCTTGTAAGGGCTTCAGTCACAGGAGACTGGCGAGCACACAGTTGAGTAGGGCTTGACAGAAGAAAATTGAAAGAATGAAAGTTTAAATGATCAGGTGGAGGAATGCGTTTGGTAGGAGGCAGGACAAAATTTGGAAGGAGGAGGCTCAAATTTATATTCATTGTTCACGTAATCCTCACAACGCCTCCTCCCGAGTCCCCTTCACTGATGAGAAACTGAGGCCCGGCGATGCTCAGTAACTCACCCATGGCCACACAGTTTGTAAGTGGCTGAGCTGGGACTTGAACTTGTGGCTTGAACCCCAGACCCTTGACAACAACTCCATATCAGACCACAACACATCACACCATACCCCATACAGAGAAAGAAACATGTCAGGGGATCCTGGCAAACAGACACAGACAATGAGCAGAGGAGTTCAGTGCCACTGAGTGCCCACTGATGCGGTCGCCTGTCTCCTCACCCCCAGCACACCCAGGGCTGAGGTCACTTGGTCTCACTCCCAACACCAGGGTTCTCGAGGGGGCCCCTTGGCTTTGAAATGCGGGTGACAAGAGTAGATAGTGTCAATGGAAAATGACACAAAGTCCTGTTCTTTGTGCCCCGAGCAGTATACCAAATTCCGGGCAGGGGAGAGATGGGCAGCTGGAACAAACTCCTCTTTGACAGCTCAGGCAGGAAGACCTTGCGGGAAAGCAAACAGAAGGAGCCCAGAAAAGACGGACTTAGCCGCGCCGCGGCTCTGGCAAGGAAAATGGCTTATTCATATTTGAAGAGGTATTGAATGCTGGCAGCATACTAAGTGCTAGAAGAAAGCGAGATGCTGCCGTCAGAATAAATCTAGGCAAAGGAAGGAAACGGAGGAGCCCAGGAAAAAAGGCATGGCGGGAGGGGTGGGGTGGTGGGAAGGAAGGACGGCGGGAGAGGGGGGCACTGGACATGTCGGGCCTGGGGCTGTCATTGTGCTTTTGGTGGCAGAGCCATTTTGTTGGCCTTGGAATATGCTTCTCGATCTTTAGGGGCATCTGATGAAAACTGTGGTCCTTATCATCCCTCTGGCACCTATGACATACTCAGCTCCCATAAGCTAAAGGGAGGGACAAGCAAAATTAAGGATTAGTCTCTCTCTTCAAGGTCCTTACACTCTGGGTCTGAGTGCTGAGGCCAGAAAACACCCAGGAAAGCAGCTGCCCAGAACCATGAAGAAGAGCTGGGGCTCAGAGGGAGCTGGAGGAGTCAGGGAGGTTTTCTGCAGAAGAAGCCACCTTTGGCGCCCTTTGACGAACAGGACCTAAAGGGCAGAGTGTTTGAGGAAGAATTTTCCCCAGCGGGCAACCAGGTAGCAACCAACTCGGTAAATGGCCCTTAGCCCTGCGAGGACCCTGACATTCTGGCATTCCTCTTCCTCGGGCTCCCCTCTTGGGTCACCTCATATAACCTAGAGACCAGGCCAGACCAAATAGGATTATTGGGGTACTGTCACCGTGGCCCAGGAATCTGGGAAGAGAACATGCTGGGCCTGGGTTCACACAAGCCTGCAGTCAGCCTGAAGCAAGTAGCAGGAACTTGGACGAGGCTGAGGAACCTCGCTGGGCCTCAGTTCTGCCATCTGTAAAATGGAGCCAAGGATACTTTCCTCACTGAATTGTTGGGAGGCCTGTTATGTGAGATTCTGGGCCCATGTCAACCAAGAAAGCCCCATCATGACAGACTCCCAGGCTCTGGCCACAGTGTCAACAGGCCAAGTCCTCTCAGGTAGGTCCTTCTACCTCTCTCTGGGCCTCGGTTTCATTGCTGTCTTTCTCTGACATAGCTCAGGAAACCCATCTCTTCCCAGAGGCCCTCACCTCTGCATCTGCCAGGCTCCTCTCTTGAAGTGAATTTGTGTGAGGCCAATGGCTACTTAAAGCCCAGGCGACTGAAATCAAGGCAGCGAAGGTTACACAATCTGGGGCGATGGTGGGAGCTGAGGGCAGCTGATCAGTGTCCCTGGAGGAGAAATTCTCCTCCTTTCCCCACCTCCCACTGCCTACCTGCACCTTCCCCCCACCTTTGAACCTGAGAGCCTTCTAAATTAGGCCATGCCAGACATTGGACTTGGACTCTTGTTTGCTTTTGGAGCAGAGATGCCAACAAACGCAGGAGGGGTGGGAAAAACAGTGTTTTCTAAATATGGATTCTAATCCTATCACTGATGTTTCTAGTTGGCCAAGGTACCCACCCTCCCTGAGCCTTGAGATCCTAAGACATCTTAAGAGCCACCGGGGTTTCAGGGAGTCAGAACGGGTTGTAGTTGCCAGCTCCTTGAGTGGTGCCCGGCACATTGGAGTCCTGCACTCTACACAAGTGTCTCTGTTGACTCTCCAGCCTTCTGCAGTCACACATCACGCAATGGGGCACAGGCTGCTCCAGCTGGAAGGGTCACCTGGCCATCACCCCACCTTCCCTTTATTCCTCTGCCTGCTGCTTCTGTCTGCAGAGTTGGTTTCCCTGAGTTTTGTGCAACAGAGAAGAAAATAAGGGTTTAGCGACCCCTCTTGGCAAATCAATGTCACAGCTGCTATGGTTGGAAGAGGTGCCCACAGGAGAGAGGCTCCCAGCTTCACCAAGTTGTGAAAACTGTGGAAACTTGTGGAAAACGATTTTCAGATTTTCCTCCGGGCAAATCTTTATTCCGCTGTCAACATTCACCAGGTGCCCACAAGTGATTGATTCCTTCATTCACAGCCACTCATTGAGTAGTGACAAATGAGTATCCACAAACATTAAGCAAGAACCACCTCGTGCCTTGGAACTATGATAGGCACAGGCCAGAGATGCCTAGACCAGAGAGGGACCCAGGCCTTTGATATTTGCATGATGGTGTTATTCATTCATTCAGAAACATCACTGAGCTCTCTATGGACCAGGCACTTCTTTGCATCATAAGAATATCAGTAAACAAAACAATTGAAGACCCCCGCCTTCATGGAGTTTATGGTTTAGAGAGGGGGACTGAAAATAAAGAATGCTTGTAATCAGCGAGTGAATTATGTAGTGGGTTTGGGGGAGAATAGTACCATAGCAAATGAGAGTTGGGATGAGTGAGGGGGAACTGCAGTGTGGGGAGGGTGAGAAGCAGGTTGTAGAACGAAGTGGGTGGTCATAGTAGGCCTCTGGGAGAAGTGAGATCTGAGCAAAGACTTGAAGGAGGTGAGACAGTGAGCCAAGTAGGTATCTGGGGAGAGAGCGGTGGGTCGAAGCTACAGCCAAGGCCCTGAAGCACTGCCTGCCTAGTGTGTTCTACACTGTGGCCATGAACAAAGTGCACAGGGACATAGGGCATGGGTTTTTTAATGTGCCTGAGGAGGAAGAGGGTGGCTCCCTGAAGGAGGTGATGAGCAAGTTTAGACTTGAAAGGTAAGCAGTAGTCCATGCAGTGAGTAAGACTCTGACAGGGCTTTTGAGAAGAGGGGACCTCCGTGCAGAGGCCTGGAGGAACGAGACAGCATGCTATGCTGGGAGAGTCCCAGGAGGGTCAGTGGTTTGGGGTGAGAGGCAGAGGTGTGCAAGGACCGAGACTAGGGAGGTAGGCAGTGATTTGTTATTTATTTATTTATTTTAAAGATGACCGGTAAGGGGATCTCAACCCTTGACTTGGTGTTGTGAGCACCACACTCAGCCAGTGAGTGAACCGGCCATCACTATGTAGGGATCCGAACCCATGGCCTTGGAGTTATCAGCACCACACTCTCCCAAGTGAGCCGCGGGCCGGCCCTTGTGATTTGTTATTCTAAAGGTCTTGCATACTATGTTAAAGAGTACAGATTCAGAGGTTGCAAATGATGGCTGCAGGGCTGAAATCAACTGGTGAAACCATTTTGTTTGGCAGGACTTTATTTTTAAAAATTTGATTCCATATAGGAGGAATATGCAGGCTGCAGTTAGCCAGGGTCCTCTCCAAGCTTCCCCTTTGCCTTAAACCAGCTTTGCACATTTGTTCCCATTGTGTCCCTGAAGGGATTTATGAGGGAAACGGAGACAGAATGGTCAGGCTCCCTCACCTCATACCGGGCCGAGCATGACTCAGCATGTCTGTTGTAAATACGTTATGTAAGAGTGGTATAACTGCGCATGTGTGCCCATGTGTTACTTGGTTATCTGAATCTAGTATAAAAAGACAAGTCTCTGATCCACTGGGGGGCTGAGCTCACATCCGAATAAAGCATGTCAACCTTGCCAACGGCTCCCAGAATCTTTTTCCAGCTACCTAGCTTGCGACCTGCACAGGATGGATGTGAAGGGTCTTTGACCCAGCCCGACAGTATTTGAGTCCATAACCCCCCTGTAAGGTGGGAGTGGAAATCACAGCAGGATCTTGAGCAGAGGAAAGATGTGATTTGATTTTTCCACTGAAAAGTTTATTCTGGGGCTCCTTGAAGTCAGAGACCTTTTTAAAATTTTGATAGTCCAAGAGTCTAACACAGTGTTTGGTATCTAATAGGCACCCATGAATTGTTTTTAGTTTTGTTTTTTTAACAAGTAAGTAATGAACAAAAAATGACGCAAGAGATGGTCTGTCAGTGCAGGCCAGGGAGGGGGATACGTGAGGTCCTACCCTCTGGGGTAAAGTGCCTGCCCACAGATAATGCTCCCTTAAGTGTGTTCCTCTGAATGGTCTAGAATCTCCTGCCATCTTTCTTTCCAAATGCATATTCCTGGGCCCAATTATAGACCTACTCAGTCTGAATCCCTTAGTGGAGCTCAGGCATTTGTACTTAATTTTATTATTAGTAACAGAATTTTTTTTTTTGGCAGCTGGCCGATATGATTTGAACCATTGGCCTTGCTGTTTTCAGCCACATTCTGAGTGAGCTTGTATTTTAAACAGCACCCGTTAAAATAAATAAAGTCTGAGAACAGTCACAAGGCAGGGTATTCCGGGACCAAAGGCTGCTTTTGGCCTTGCTTCTGTTTGTTGGCCCTCTGGGAAAGCAGAACAGGAGCTGCCTGGGGCAAAATGTATGAGCCTACAACAACCTACCGCTTGAGCTTATTCCCTCCCGTTTGGTCTTCCCATCACCCTCTGTGAGGTGGGTGTCATTACCTCCTTCTTAAACAAGGGGAAGCTGAAAACCAGAAAAGCTAGGAAGGCTTTCCAGGGCCACGCAAGCAGGTAGGCCTGGGGGGACCAGGCGCCAGCCCTCCTGGGTATCCCTCTGTGCTTCCCGTCAAGTTGTCCTACCTGTCCTGGGTGAACTCACTTCAGTCTGCTCTCACATCATGGCATCCCCAGAAACAGGGAAAAATTAGTAGCTCATTTGTAATTTAAATGGGATTCCCTTGTTCCAGTAGTTCTCAGTAGTTGATAAGTGTTAGAATCACCTGTTGAACTTGATAACGTACCCAAGTCCTAGCACTTCATTAGCTCTCCAGGTGACACCAATACCCTCCAAAGTTTGAAAACCATGGCTCCAACACATTGCCCTCCCTGGGTTGACGTTAGCAAGCTACTTCTCTGTAATGCTGCAAGGAAGGCCATTTTAGCTAATTGGGAGCTCCTGGGAGGTCCCTCTGGAAGGGAAAAGGTGGATGTTATTATTACCCCAGAAACTACCTGATGCTTAAAAGCAGAGTGTGAGGCCAAAGCGGTAAGCAAGCTTAGTGAGAGGGAAGGACGGTGGAGCAGGTCTCAGAGCCCTGGCAGTCGGTAGTTTCTACGAGCATAAGGATTTTTGGCTGGAGAAGAGATGAGTGGAAAGAGAACCGGTGGTAGGTGCAGGGTAGCGGGGCAACATGAGCTGCAGATGTGGAATGAGAGTAGGGCTGTGGAGCAAACGTTGCCTGGGGCTCCTGGGACCCCCAGTGGGGTGGGGCCACCCATGGACTTAGGAGGCTCATGGATCTCCAAAAGTGAATGCCAACCTTCAAGGGTATGACCCTTCCGTGAAGAGGTCTTAAGGATGGATGGTTAAAAGGGCAGTGGGGTCAGGGGTTAGCTGACTAGGGTTTAAATCTCCCTTGTCCAGGTCCTACTTGTGCCATCTTGTGTGATTCATTTCATTCCATTGAGCCTCTGTGTTGGGAAAATATAGGAAAATGGTCAGGGCCCCTCAGCTGTTCTGAATCTTGCCAAGCATTTGATGTAAATATGCATGCGCCCAGGTGTTCCTTGGTTACTGTCTAATGTAATTGTGCGTGTGTACCCAGGTGTCCTGGGTTGTGGACTTAAACATAAAGGATGAGTGGCTCTGATCCACGGAGCTCCTCACCCCCAGGATGCTCCTGGGGGGGTCATGGGGAGGCTGCTACTGCTGCTGTAAGCCATTGCTGCCTGTGCCCCTGGGATGCCCCAAGAGGCCACTGCTGCTGCCGCTGCTGAGGACTGAGTTAGTGTCATTCGCCAATGGCTCTTGGGACCTTTCTCAATTACCTAGAGCGTAGACCTGCATGTGAGGGGTCTAGTGACCCAGCCTGTCCCGTTAGGGGTCTGTACAATGGGTTTGTAGAGTCTGTAGGCCCTAGCCTGGACAATGCAAATGGAAAACTTAGTGTAACTAAACTAAAGCCAAAACGTTTCATTATTTATGAACTGCCTAACCCCGCAGTTGGCGTAGTCGCATAGCTTTACACTGTTTTCTGATCTGTGAAGTGAGGCTGATGGTGGTACTGTCCTAATAGGGTGGTTTTGAGGATTCAGTCAGATGAAGTATATGAAGAACCTAGACCAGAGTCTGGCTTGAGGCAGTGCTC
This sequence comes from Galeopterus variegatus, assembly GCF_000696425.1. Classification (NCBI taxonomy): domain Eukaryota; kingdom Metazoa; phylum Chordata; class Mammalia; order Dermoptera; family Cynocephalidae; genus Galeopterus; species Galeopterus variegatus. The sequence continues at coordinate 252,453 of NW_007728158.1, read as the reverse complement.
AACCAGTGTTAGTAAGCTGTCCTTGATAATGTGGCACGGAGAGTTCCGTGTCCCTCACAAGAGTTGACACAGTTCATACTCATTCAGGATATATCTGCGGACCTTGTTAAATTCAATAGACTGTAACAAGTTATGCCCTTTATTGTCTCATCTGAAAGTTGGGGATAATTCTTAACTCACAGCAGTTGTTAGGATTAAATGAAAATGAAGCTGTGTGCGGATCAGCTAAGTGACCCAGGTTGAAAATGCTGGTCTAGCATTTACTACAAAAGTCTGGCCTGCATGTATGTGCAACATAGGTGTAGTGTATTCCAGTGAAACTTTATAAAAACATGAGGTGGGCCTCTATTCTAGAACTATACTAAGTGCTCTTGTAGATCTTCCATTAATTCTTCTGTGTTCTCTAGGCATATGGTAGTAATTTGTTCATAGCGATAATTCAAAATCCCTATTTTTGGGGGGTGTGGGAGACAGTTGGCTGGTACGGGGATCTGAACTTCTGACTTCAATCCCTATTTTTGACTCTGATTTTTTTTTTCCCTTGTCTAATATTCTTGGCTGAGATATCTGGTACAATATTAGATACTTAGCAATGACGATGCGCAGGCCTTATCTTGCTTATGAGAATCTCTCCATTATTTCCCAATTGACTAGGAGGCTGATTTTTGGCTGAGAGATCTTTTATCATGTTAAAGAGGTATTCATCTTATTATCTAAATCAAGAATGGGTGTCTAATTTTGTGAAATATCTTTTTAGCATTTATAGATAAAATCAAATGATTTTTTTATCCCCCTAAGTTCTATTAGTAAAAAGTTTTTAGTTCTTATTTTAAATTATTTTTTATTGAAACGTAATTGATTATACATGTTTGCAGGGTACAGAGTTTACTATCAGTATTTGTGTACAATATGTGATGATCAAATTAGGATTATTAGCATATCCACTACAAAACTGATTATTCTTTGTGCCCACTACTCAGTTTATCCCTGACTGCCTTTCCCCCTCCCACCTTTAGTAACCACGATTCTGTTCTCTCCTTCTGAAAGCTCAATGTGTTATTGTGGTTGTTGTTTCTTTCTTTTCTAGCTCTCACTTATGAGTGAGGACACGTGGTACTTCTTCTGTGCCTGGCTTATTTCACTTAAAGTAATTTTCTCCAGGCTCATCCATCCATGTTGCTGAGAATGGCAGAATTCCATTCTTTTTTATGGCTGAATAGTATTCCATCGTGTGTAGCTATAACATTTTCCTTATCTATTCATCTGTTGATGGACATCTAGGTTATTATAAATCATAGTATTGAACTATCCTTGCATTCTCAGTACAATGCCACTTGATCGTCAGGGTATTTTATGATGCTGTTGAATTTTGTTTCCTAATTGCTATTTATCTTTGAAGTTATTGATAATCTAATCATAGGTGAGATTCACTCACAGTTCTTCATATAAACTTTATTGAATCCTGTTATCACTGTCTATATAATGAGTTTTTCCCCTTGTTCTCTAAGACAGTTTAAATAGCACTAGAATAATATACTCCTTTAAATATATAAGAGTACTTCAAAAAGTTTGTGGAAAAAATAGAATTAAAAGATAATACAAATCTTTCCCTTCGTGTAGGATTCCTTTGTGAGACTGTCTGGGCCAACTATTTGTTTAAGGAGTTAGGTCTCTGACAACTTCCATGGATACTGATTTGTTTAGAATTTATTTCTTGGATTATGAGTAATAAATCATTTTGTTTTTATTAAATTGTCCATTTTATCTGGACCTAAGAGTATCTGTAGAATGGTTCAAAATAGTCTTTAGTCCATCTTCTCTCTCCGTATGTGCTTTCTCTTATCTTTCTTGAAGAGATCAGCTTGTGGCCTTTTTTAGGAATTGGCTCTTCATGTTTTTCTACTATAAAATAACTATGCAACTATCCTTCTGCAAACTTGGGGCCTGCCCCCATACTGGTCTTTCCACTTGAAGAAAGAGCTAGCATTGGAAACAAACTGGTTTATCTATTTATATTCTAGCAGAACCTTAAATTAGGTTTTGAAAAATGCAACTATAGCTACTTAAACATAATGAAATTCATAAATGTACAGTTTCACCTTTGACAAATGGCTATAGCCATGTAACTGTCACCCCATCAAAATATAGATCACATTCCTCTCCCTAGAATGTTCCCTGAGCCCCACTGCAGTCAGTACCCCCACCTTGCCCCACACAACCACTGTTGTGGTTTCTATCACTGCTGATTACTTTTGCTTGTTCTTTTTTTCTTTCCTTTTTGTCTTTTTTCGTGTCCGGCAACGGATCGCAACCCTCAGTGTCGCGCCCATACTTTCTATCACTGCTGATTACTTTTGCTTGTTCTTTTTTTCTTTCCTTTTTGTCTTTTTTCGTGTCCGGCAACGGATCGCAACCCTCAGTGTCGCGCCCATACTTTCTATCACTGCTGATTACTTTTGCTTGTTCTTTTTTTCTTTCCTTTTTGTCTTTTTTCGTGTCCGGCAACGGATCGCAACCCTCAGTGTCGCGCCCATACCGGACCGGGACCGGCAACGGGATCGCAACCCTTGGTGTTGCGGCCGCACCTCGCTCAGCCAGTGAGCGGGAACCGGTCTGTATGTGGGATCCAAACCCTCGGCGGGAGCGCCGCCGTGCTCCCAAGCGGCACACTGTAGCAGTGCGCCACTGGGCTGGCCCAACTTTTGCTTGTTCTATAAGCAGAACTGTACAGTTTGTACTGTGGTTTCTTTCACTCAGTTAGGCTGTTTTTAAAGTCAAACCTACTTGTTCCAATAATTAGTCTTCTGCAGCAAATCTAGTTCTCTAGGGGGAGAACTTGGTACTGCCTATTGAAATACTGATCCTGTGATGGTCACAAGATTGAAGGTTGGGAGTTATTTTCTTTCAGTGCATTAAAAATAACATTTTGCTGTCTTCAGATTTCCACTGTTACCAAAGTCAGCTTTTGGTCTATTATTCCTTTAAAGGTAACTTTTTTCCTGGACTGCTTTTTTTTTTTTAAAAAAAAAAAGATGACCGGTAAGGGGATCTTAACCCTTGACTTGGTGTTGTCAGTACCACGCTCTCCCACGTGAGCGAACCGGCCGTCCCTATATGGGATCCGAACCCGTGGCCTTTGTGTTATCTGCACCGCACTCTCCTGAGTGAGCCACGGGCCAGCCCTCCTGGACTGCTTTTGAGGTGTTATCTTTGTCTTGCTTTTTGTCGCTTCACCATAACATAGGGCTCGCTGGTTAGCTCAGCTGGTCAGAGCACAGCTTTATAACACCAAGGTCACGGGTTCAGATTCCCATAACAGCCGGCTGCCAAAAAACAAACAAAAACCTAAGTGTATGTTTCTTTCCTACTTTGCATTTGGGCTTCTTGAATCCATGCTTTGGTGTCTGATTAACTAGTGCTAATGATACATCTTATTCAAGTCGTTTCCACCCCATTATTCTCTACTTTTGAGACTCCAAATGAATATGTATATGTGTGTTAGATCATCTCATATTCTGTCTCAACTTACTCTTGTATATCCATGCCTCATTCTAGAAAGTTTCTTCAGCTTCTTCTTTCAAATCACTAATTTTCTCTTTACCTGTATCTAATCTCCTGCTAAATACTTCTGTTGAGATTTTTAATTTTTGGCCATTTGTATTTTAACCTCTAGAATCTCATTTTCTTTCAAATCTGTGATTTGACTAACTTCTAATTTTCTGTCAGCTTTCAAACTTGAGTTTTACATCCTTCAACAGAAAAGCAATTACTTTACAATCACTTCCATCTCAGTAGCTGGAGTTCACTTGGCCTTTCTGTTGTCTGTGTTGGCTTTAGCCCATGCTGTTTATTCATGTGCCTCAATTTTCTGCATGCAATAATATATTTGCAAATGATTCTTTGAAAACACAAAGTCTATGGTTACAGACTCCGGAGTATTTTATAGCTTCTGCCAGGGACTTTGAGTCACTAACAATACAGGATGATTTTAATCCAATTTCAGAACTTGAGACTTTCTGGGCATTACGTGACATGAAGCCAGACTGTAGTCCATGCAAGGACTGGATTTCTGCTAGTTCAGTCTTCTTCCAGGGCTAATATAGGAGGTCTTGGGTTTTAAATCCTGCTCTGCTGTGGGACTCTAGAAGTTACTTGTCTTCGTTAAGCTTCAGTTTTACCGCATGTAAATGAGATGAATATCTTCTTATCTTACGTATGGAGAAACTTATGCCCAAACAGGGGAGGTAATTCTAACATCCTAAAATTGGTGAGCAGCAACTACAGAGAACCTAGGCCACCTCTCAGGGTTACTTCTGCCCGAGCTTTCTGGTTTTTTTTTTTTTTTTTTTTTTTTTTTTTGCAGCTGGTCAGTATGGGGGTCAGAACCCTTGACCTTGGTGTTATAACACTGTGCTCTAATCAAGTGGGCTAACTGGCCCGCCCTCTACCTGAGCTTTCAATATTGCAACCTGTATTTAGGGACCTATGTCCCCAAACACCTCACTTCCCCCTAGATGCACATAAAGAAGGTTCTACAATCCCTAACATACTCACCAATCAAAAATAAGGAATCTGAATTAGGTTACAGTATGGAGACACCAGGGGAAGCTGGTGTATGGCAAGGAGAAGGAAGGCTGGAGGGCAATGAAGAGCTGTCAGGGCTGTAGGACACTAGAAAAAATGACATTAAAAGTGTCCTGGCATACATGGTACCCGTGTTCTGGCATCACAAGTGAAGAGGTGGCTAGCCCAGTCTTACTTCACTTCCCGTGTTCACTTCCCTTTCCCTGCTTCTACTATTTAAGATCTGTTCCTCAGCTCTTGTCAGAGGGCTGGGGTACCAGCGGGGCTGATTCTGAGACACTGTTCCAGCTGCTATGGAAGGCCCCTGAGTGTGGATTGGGAGGTAGATGGTGGGAGGCTTAGGAATACTGGAACCGAGGGTATGGTCAAGAAGACTTGACAGGGCTGGTATACTCCAGTGCCGGACAACCTAGGGCTGAGTTTGAGGGATGTTGTTGCCTTTGTGGAACATTTATGATAGACTTTTCCTAGGGAAAAGGCAAGTCTCGGCAGAGGTCCAGCTCCCAGGTTTCCTCCTGGCCTTGCTGCACACTAACTTCCTTAGCAGAAACCACATTTTACCAGGAAAACACATTTCTTTCACTTCCCTGCCTTGGCCTCCATGTTCTGCTCCATAAATCTGACTGGAGATGTTCTCATTCTAACTGCTTTAAACAGCTGCCCTCCTCCAGTGGCCTAGTGGGCAACACTGCCCTCCAGCTTCCCCACTCTATCCTGATCCCTGTTTCCTGTGTGCCTGGAGTCCCTGGATGAGGGTTGCGTAGAGGAGACAGACTAGTGGGACCTTGGTGACAGCATGGACTTCCAGGGTAAGAAGTCCAAGAGAGCCTCTCACTCAGCTTGAACTGGAATAACTTTAAATTAGAGGCCCATGGTCTGGTCTGGATGATGCTACAGAGCTAACCAAAGAGCTGTCACATCTTTGATTTTTGTTATTAAGCGACACAGGACAAAGACACTCAATATGTGAACCTAGTCCTGGGAGAGGGCAGAAGCCCTCTGGTGATAGCTTCTTGCCCATGGAGGGATGTTACTACCCCTATCTTGGCTCTTCCCACCAGCGCTCTTCTGGACCAACAGGGATGATGGCTACCACCTTCTGATAGGCAAAACCAAAGGAATTCCCACCTGGTCCTTGAGCTACCTCTCTAGGATATCCAAGTATCTTGGAGGACATGTGAGCTACCTACCTCCAGAGTGGAGAATCCCATTATAAAGCACCTGTTACTTCTAAGAGAGGAAGGTTAGACCAGATCAAAGCTTTTGTGTGATAAAGGGTTAGTCCAGACATAGGTGATCATATTTGTTCAGTTTCTTTAACAGTATATTCCTAGGGCCGGCCCATGGCTCACTCGGGAGAGTGCGGTGCTGATAACACCAAGGCCACGGGTTCGGATCCCATATAGGGATGGCCGGTTAGCTCACTGGGTGAGCGTGGTGCTGACAACACCAAGTCAAGGGTTAGGATCCCCTTACCGGTCATCTTTAAAAAAAAAAAGAAAAGAAAAGAAAAAAGAGGGTGTCTTGAGTAGGGGGATAGCAGTAGAAATAGTGAGAAGGGATTGGATCCTGAACTGTTTTGAAGGTAGAGCTGAGATGATTTGCTGATGGGCCGGACATAAGACATGAGAAAAAGAAAACCTTGAGAGTCCGTCAGAAGCTGCTGAAGGTGAGGTTTGTCTGAGCAGTTCAGAGACCTAAAGATCACCTACCTCAGTGTTTTTCACATTTATCAGATAGCAATAATTACCCACATATTATTAAAAATACAGAGTCCTGGAAACTATGCTGAACCTGGTATTCAAAAACAAGTAAAGAAACACCAAGGTCCAGGTTTGATCCCTGTACCAGCCAGTAAAACAAATTTAAAAAAAAAAAAAAAAAAAAAAAAACAAAAAAAACAGTATATTCCTAATACTGGTGAGTAAAGTTCTTTGTATCACTGAAAGTTTGGCATCCAAAATCAAGACTCAGGACATCTTGGTCCCGTGGCTTCATTTGGTCATTGCTCCATCTTTCATGGCCAAGTCCTCATCCATCTGTTCATTGACTTGGCAATGTCTTCATGGTTGTCCCTCTTCTCCTCATTAACTGTGTTAGTGACCTACATGTCAGGCACTGTGCTAGGGATATAATGATGAAGGGTGACCTGTGAAGATTCTGAACAAGTTACAATATTAAATGTCATTAAGGAGCCACATAGGTTGTTATGGGAACATCTCAAGCAAACTGAACCTGGTTTGGAGAGGTTGGGCAGAGTGTCTGGTGCTTTGAAGTGCTGGTGTTCTAAACCTGTTAAAGAAGCAGCAAGGTTTTACATGTAGGTGCATGTTACTTAGTAGAAGAGAACTAGGAATTGTAGCATTTGGAAGGGCACATAAGGCTAGATTTTTAGAAGAAGGGATCTTAGTATCTGGGGATATGAGGATTGTCTTGAAGAATTAGAGACAGCTGTTGGTTTCACGTTCTCTTACCTCCTGGGTTCTTACCATCTGATTTGTTTTGTTGATTCTGTGAGGCTTTCTGGATCTCATCTGGTATTTTGGCTTGTTTTCAGAAGGAAGGTTGATCTGAATAGTCAGTTCTCCAAGTATAGTTCCAGAAACTTGCTAGAAATTAAGATTCTTGGTTCTTACTCAAGACACACGGAATCAAAGTCCAGGGGCGAGGCTTTGCCATTTGTCTTAACAAGCCCTCCAGGTGATTCTGATGGACCTCAAAATCTGTGAACCACATGCCTAGCCCAGGGTTACTAGTGATGGAAACCTAGGGCAGCTGTCACAGCAAGTAGATTGAAGGCATTTACAGGAAGCCATGTGAGGTAGGAGGATGGAGGGACTAAGATATTTGAGCATCAGGCTCTGAGTATCTGGTATGGCTAAGTTGGGGAAAAATAGGCAAAAAGAAGGGCTGATGTTCTAGAACAGGGGTCGGTAAACCTTTTCTGTAAAGGGACAGACAGTCAATATTTTAGGCATTGTGAACCATATGGTCTCTATCACAACTATTCAGCTCTGCCATTTTAGGGCAAAAGTAGCTATAGTGGATTGAATTATGTCTCCCAAAAACTCACTGATGCTTCAATTGTGTCCCCCAAATTTTATGTATTAGGAACTTAGTCCCCACTGTGACTAAGGGTGGGAAATCCTATTATGGTAATTTAAAGGTGGAGCCTTGAAGGGATGATTAGATTGTAGGACCCTGCAGAAGTGAATGGATTAAAAATGGTGGTCAAGGGTGTGGTTCTGAGGGCTTTAAAAGAAGAGGAGGGTTTGTCTTTCTCTCTCTGCTCTCTCTACTTCCACCACCTTACAGTGTGAGACCTCTGGGTCATTGTCACTATTACTGGATGGACTTTGGACGTCCCAGCCTCAAACTGTAAGCAATAAATGTCATTTTCCTTTATAAATCACCCAGTCTCAGGTATCCTGTTATAGCAAAACAAAAACAGACTAATACAGTGGCCATAATCAATACATAAATAAATGAACATGACCATGTTCCAATAAAACTTTATCTACAAAAACAGGTGGTAGGCTGGATTTGGCCCTTGGGCAGTAGTTTACTGAGCCCTGTTCTAGCAGAATGGTTTACTCAGTGGTGGTGGCACTTTCTTATTTAGAACCCGATAAAGCAAGAACCAAACTTGTTGAAGCCCAGGGTGGGGAACCAGTACCTACCCACTCAGTTCCCCCTCTTCTCAAAGGGAGCCCTAAGGCTCTTCCTCAGAGTATATTCTAATACCATTTAAGTAGAGTGCTCTCATGTCTGGCCTTGAGGCCACTTAGGCATTGTCCTTGAATGAGTAGGTAACTCTTCCTGAGCCAATTTGGGCCTATAATCAAGGCATAGAGGTGGGAGAAGCCAGTGACTGGACTAAGATTAGGTCTGTCCCCAACCTGAGGTTCAGGAAAGTCTCCTTTACTCCAGTGCATGGTCTCTCTCTCTCTCTCTTTAGGTTCCAGCCAGCCTGCTTCAGCCAATACAAATACCCAGAGTATGAGCCATCATTTGGACACGTTCCCCATGCCCTCTGGCTTGATAAGGAGCCAGGTCCTAGGAGACCAGAGCATCTACACCCAGCTGTTGGAGATGATGCTGCATTTGCAGGAGACCTTGAAGGATTACTTTGCACAGACACAGCAGAGCCCGGTGCTGGAAGAACAGAGTCACGCTCAGGCTATCTATGAGCAGGAAGCCCTCCTGGGCCGCAAAATGTGCCAAATGGTCAACCTCTTACAGTGTGGGGTCACAGGTGGCCTGGGGATCCAAATGCCACTTCCCTCCCTTGACTCTAGGGGTGATGTCAGAGGTGGGCAGAGGACCCAATCATCTAGACAGCTTGACCAACCAGTTCCCCAACTGAGTGATTTTGAAGCTGCATTTAATGGCTGTGACCTGTCCAATCGTGGGGTTGACATTTCTGTATTATACCACTCGAGCTTCCAGGACTACAAGGCCTACCAAAGAGACAAATACAAGGACAAGAACTCCGTGGGAAGAATGGGATATCTTCAAGGATTCCAATCACTTGTAGTTAAAAACTCCTGTGTCGAGTACTCTATGCTTTCTCGCTCTTCAATGCCCTTTGAAATGGACCATGATGTTTTCTCACAGGTAAGGGAATAGTCACAGCAATAAGGTGATGTGTCCCAGAAAGTTGGAGAACTGGGGTACGGGTTTCCCCCACCCCAAGCTTTCCCTAAATTCCAGCTCTTCACCACTAGGATCAGTCACTGGTCACAGTGGCGAGTGAGCCTGCCCTTTGGAACTTGGCATAGTGATGAATGTAGTCAGCCATTGGGGAAGAGACATTAATGACGTTTCCAAGAGCACTAAAGGGTGGTCAGGGAAGGCATCTCAGAGGCTGAGTCAGCCAGCCAAGTGGTGGTCGTGGTCCCTTAGGAAGGAGGAACAGTACGTGTGAGAGCTTTAAGGTGGGAAAGACTTGGTGAGATTGGGAGAGGAGGCCCATGTGGCGAGGGTAGAGAAGAGGAGGGCTGTGATATGAGGAGCAGACAGGTGGACAGGAGGCATTAGGGTGCTACCCTAAGGGTGACAGGGAGCTGGCAAAAGGCTTCCAGCAAAGCGGGTGCACAGCAGCTCTCCAGCCAGAGGGCTGAGGACACCACTAGCCACACCTTTCCTTCTGTTCCCATCTAAGTGGTGTGTGGCCAGTAGTCATCTGCTTCTCTGGGGACTGAGTTGGGTGTGTCTATTGGACTTTGAGGGAGTGTGTGTCCTCCAGGAACTTGGAGAGCCCTCACAGGTAAGAAGAAAGAACAGATGAGGACCAGGCGGGGCCTGTGGTGGTTAAGGGTCCAGGCCCTGGGGTCAGGCAGGTGGGGTTCTGCCCATCACCCAAAGCCACTGGCTGGTAGGTTATTCAACTTTTCTGAACTTTACTCTGTTTAAATCAGGGATCACACAGAACCTTTTTCTGGGGAGTTAAGGCAACTCACATAAATCACTTAGTCTAGTGTCCAGCACATAGGAACTCCATGACTGGTGGGGGGAACGTGATGTAACTGTGTCTCTGTTTGAAAGCTGTAAGATTTTGGGTTCATGGAAAGGTTTCTAACACTTAAAATTGTCATACGTGGATTGAATTGCCTCATGGAGCAGGGAGATCTCCATGTGAACTAATCCAGGATGAGTACTTAATGGTGTGTTTAAAGGGGTCCATATAGGGTGGGGCAAAAGGACTGATTCAGTTGCCTCCTATCTCCAGGGCTTAATTAACCTTGGCACCAGTGAGAATAAGCTCTGCACTGATCTGATCACTACAAGGGTAAGTCATGTTCCAGGCTGTGCTGGAACCCACCCCTTCAAGGCCTGGTCCCCTAGAATGTTCCTCAGCATGTGGCAGATATAAGAATGGGACATAGGAGTTTGAGAAAGGGAGTGGAGAAATAGCTTCTAGAGGAGCACATCTAACCTCCTGGCCTTGCTGACTGTGTCCATAGGTGTTCTCTGGTTAGGCATATAGTGGGTAGGCTGCCAAGGTAGTCCCTGGGTTGGGGAAATTGTCAAACACTTCCTGGTAAGATATCTATTTGTGTAATCTATGACAAGAAGATGGAGCCTCCATTGATTATGATGTATGTAGCAAGGATACCCGTTCCCATTCTGGGAGGCCATATATGTGCAAGTTAAACACTCATGTACTAACCAGGAGTAGGATGAGGTCTCCTGGGATTTCCTGGTCTGCCTGTCTTCATGCTCTATTTGTCAACAGTTGCTTCAGAGTGACATGAACTGCATTGAGAAAAACCTGCTGCAGTACACAGATTGGAGGGGGCATCTGTTGTAAGTGACCTCCAGAACTAGGGCCTCTTGGTCCACAGGCACTTGCCCTCTTCCAGGGGAAGATTCAGGCACCAAATTCTTGGCCGGCTGCCTCCCTATTTCCTTGGGTAGTAATTTCTAGAAATGCCTAGAGCAAAACCTCATCAGGAGGCAGCCTGGTATCACAGGAATAGCACTGTCCTATAATTCAAAAGGCCTAAGTTTTTGTCCTAGCTTTCACTATTGTCTGTGTGACCCAGGGAGTTGCTAGCCTCAGTTGGTAGCCCTATAAAAGGCTGGACTGGGTAGCAAAAATCTTTTAGGCTGGGCACTCTGCTCTTTGAAAAAGACTGAAATCTAGACCCTGAATGAGAAAGGGTGCCTGGGCCTGTGGGCCACAAGATCTCTCTGGGTCTATCCACAGCTTGCGGGAAGAAGTGGCCCGGTTCCTGACCTACTACTGCAAGACACCTGCCTGCCTTGATCCAGAAAACGTGAGTCAGTTTCCCAGCCTTGCTGCAACCCTGGTGAGAGCTGTATTCTTGGGAGACCCTCTGCATTACCTAGGGAGTACAGGGAGAACCAGTGGAGACCCTCAGGGCCTGGGCAGAACTAAGGGCAATGGGTCCCAGCTGAGGAGGCTCCTGGTGTCTGTCCCTCCTGGTGGGGGGTGGGGAAGGGGGACAGCATGGCTACACCTTTTGACATGGGTATTTGTGGTTGACTTCTACCTTTTGTGCATTGTATTCAGGTGGTTGTTCTAAATGGCTGCTGCTCTGTCTTCTCTGCACTGGCCATGGTACTGTGTGACCCAGGTGGTAAGTCAATGCACTTTGCTTTCCTTCTTAGTGACATACTGGCACATGGGCAGGAATACATAGGTACTGGGCTTTGGCAAGAAGAACATCTTGATTCAAGGCTTTTTCAAAGTACTGGGACCTCTCCTACACTGAGTAAGACATCTTCCTATTTCTATGGGAGCAGGGGATTTGGATCTCCTATTTAATATGGAAGAGAAATATGTGACAGTATTCAAGGAGGTATGCCCCAGGAATGATAACAATGGGAGCCAATCCATTATATTAATAGCTGGGATAGCTGAGCTTTTGGGCTTAATCAAAATACAGAGAGCCTTGGTAACTGGCTTAGACTATATACATCCTACTTCCTCAAAAAAAAAAAAAAAAAAAAGGCAATTAGTCCTCGACCAAATAAGACTAAGGTCTCTATTCAATCTCCCTTTTAACAATGCGCAAGCAAGAATCCCAGATATTAATGAGCTCTGGTTGCACTGAAGGAGGTGGCCAAGATGGATTTTTCCACTCAAAGAAGTGGGTCCTTGGTAGCTCATCAGTGAGGCCATGGATAGGAACAAATGAACATATGAGATCATCAGGTCCAAGTAACCAGAGCCTGCCTTGTTGCATGGACCTTGGCCTCTAGTGTTTAACCTGGAGCTGACAAACCTTTCCTAATGACCAGTCTGTTAGGCAAGTCTAGCTCTATTTGTGCCCTGGATTCTGAGCCATTCACAGCAATATTCTTCCCTCTTCTCCTTCTCTAGTATATTCCTAAAAGGAAACTAGAGTATCTCTCAAATGATGTCTATAAGACTAGATAACTGTATACAGCCTGAGCCCAAGAACTTACTCCCCCAGTAGAGGGATTGCCAAATCGAACTCTTCTGTCTGTAGCTTTGCTAGTCTGGGGGATCTGACAGGTAATGACTGAGAGACCGTGACAGCTTTGTCTCCTTGTGCTTCCAGAGGCCTTTCTGGTCCCCACTCCCTTCTACGGCGGGTTCACCTTTACCTCCCGCTTGTATGCGAAAGTTGAGCTGATTCCTGTCCACCTGGAGAGTGAGGTCAGAATGTGGCTCCTTCCCTGCTCAGCCCACGTAGGCAATGGACTGCTCTAGGAGCACTTAGAAGGTGTAGAGGGCCTTTCTCTCTTCACCTATGAGTGATGGTAAGGGAGGAATAGACAAATCAGGGTGAAGAAGACATGGGATTGGAGCCCTGGGAATGATGCAAAGGATTGTTGGGGGTTTGAGGAATCAAGACTTAGCTTTTCAGGTAAGCAGTTCTCAGGCAGTGTTTCTCTTCCAGATCACTGATGTGAACACCCATCCTTTCCAGCTCACTGTGGACAAGTTGGAGCAAGCTCTATTTGAAGCTAGACTTCAGGTAAAGAGGGGACCACATTTTCAGGGTGGCCACTGCTGGCTCTGAGAAGGGTTAAGTACTGAGACTCTGGTACCACTTGCTCACCAAGGCCTGGCGAGCTCTTTAGCCAGAAGAGACAGTGAGTGATCCTAAGGGCATGTCCCCACAAGAGCCACGAGTCCCACCTGTGGCAGTCCCCAGGGCTCTTTCCTGCTCCCCCTCTGTGGACAGTATGGTAGTTGCTTGTTAAGATCCCGCCTAGGCCTTGACTAGGTGTCATATGTTGGGTATCCTGACCTGTAAAGATCTTTGGCTGGATTTGGGGTAGATGTAAAGTATTTTGGTTTACTCAGTTACTTTTGGGTTCTTCTTAGGGGAAAAGAGTCAGAGGCCTCATGCTAACCAATCCTCAGAATCCTCTGGGTGACGTCTACTCCCGAGACTCACTGAAGGAATACCTGGAATTTGCCAAGAGGTATTTGAGTACCACCCCTTGAGACTAGATGAAGTCCCTAAAAAGGGTTTCTGTCATTCATAGTCAGGAAGTCAGAACCAGAAATAATTTAGCCTAAATATTCTTACTACATACATACTTTGCAAAGTTATATACAACTACCTGAATGGAATTGAAGGAAAATGCGCCCACATGCTCACCATTTCGACCCCTTTTTTGCCATTTCCTTTCTAGACTTTGCCCATGTATAGACATTTACATAACAGCCGTGAGGTAGTTCTATTGCTTTCCCACTTATTATAGCATAAGCACTTTCTCCCAGTATCTATTTTCTAGACTACGTGGCCTGAGGTGCCAAGGAAGACAGACTCTCAGACCTTAAGGGATGAAGATGTGTTGCTATAGAACTTTCATGTCCCATTTCTAAGAACATGTGTACATCAGTTACCTCTATAATCCTGAAACAGCCAATCTTCTGTCTTATAGAAGAAACAAGGGTCGGCCCGTGGCTCACTCGGGAGAGTGCGGTGCTAATAACACCAAGGCCCCAGGTTCGGATCCCATATAGTGATGGCCGGTTCGCTCATGGGCTGAGCGTGGTGCTGACAACACCAAGTTGAGGGTTAAGATCCCCTTACCGGTCATCTTTTAAAAAAAAAAAAAAAAAAAAAAAAAAGAAGAAACAGACTTATTCAAACTCTGATTAACCCAGACCAATTAATGGTGGGGCATGGGGACAGGAAGAATGCTAGAGGTCATGCGCTGGAATTCGACAGACCCGGGTTTGAATCCCTGCTCTAGCACCTGCTAACTGAGAGAATTACTTTTATATCTCATAGCCTCAGTTTCTTCATCTGTGAAATGGGGGTGACAGTACTATTTCAGAGGGTTTTTGGGAGAATAAACAAGACGATGCACATAGGCACTTAGCCTACTTGGTGCTCCTACTCACTCAGACCCTGAGTGGGAGCTCTCGACTGTGCCCGATGAAACTCTCCAGGATACCAGACTCCCGACTGCAGGAAAATGGGGCATCATTGGTCACAGATGCCAGTCTGTTAGGTTTTTTTGTTGTCACCATTCCCCATGGGCATATGGATCATATGGGCAGCCTCATAAGGTAGCCAACTCCTGCACTTGTAGTTCAAAGCCTGACACTTCCAGTTATAGGGATCAGCCTCCCTTATATCTTCAATCATGTGACTGTCCACTTGGAAAGAGTAGGGCAAAGAGTTGAGCCATCTCCTGGGGGTAATCTGGAACACACCAGGCAATTCCCTCTTCCTCAGTTGGTTGGAGTGTGGTGCGGATAACATCAAGGTCCAGGGTTCAATCTGTCCCAGCCAACCACCCCCCCGCCAAAAAAATTTCCTCTACCAAAATGTCTGCTTTCCTGCCCCCATTAGCATTTTACTATTAAAAAGTCTTATTCTTGAGATCAGAAAGACTTTCAAGGCTTTGGAGTTCCCTAGTGAAAATGCCAATAGTGCTGGGTAATGAACATTTAAGTTATTATCATATGTTATTTGAAGACCGGCAAATCTTCACTGGTTTCTGTTTGGTTGTTGAAGGATTAGATAAGATGTTCTTGTGTGTGTCTTTTGGGTTCTGTTCCTTCTTAGTACCCTTAAGCAAGGTCCAGGGGTCCCTTCTGGTATACCAGCATGTTCTTTCTTACCATGTCCCTTGGAAGGGATGGACAAGCTGTTGGGGCAGTAGGAGTATCTGATCCGGATCCAGAGAAGAATATGGAAGACAGTGAATTAAGATTAGAAAGGAGCTAGATCTTCTCCCTCTTTCACCCAACCTGCAGGTATAACCTACATGCCATCATAGACGAGATTTATATGCTGTCTGTGTTTGATAAATCCGTCACGTTCCACAGTGTTCTGAGCATGGAAAGGTGAGTGGTCCTCAGCTGGAGTTGAGAATGAGAACCACGAGGTTCCTGCTTTGCAGGGTAAGTTCATGGGCTATAAACTTAATCGGCTACATGTTGGGAGCTGAGTTAAACACCAACAGGGGTGTGAAGTATGAGCAAAGCATCATCTTTCCTCCCATGTGTCTTCTAATCCAAATGCCATTTTGTATACAAGGTAACTTGAGGGAAAGATAGAAAATGTACCGTCAAAGGTCGAGATAAAGCCCTACAGAAGGTCACAGTAGAAACCTCTTGATAAGTCCAGCACAGGAAAGAGTAGAAACAGGGCAGAACTTTCTTAAGGGTAGTATTAGGCCCTAGAGATAGGATTCTAGTCATCGAAGCAAGAGAAAGGCAAACCTGATAAGAGGAACAGCTTCACCAAAGGTGGGGTGGTAAGAAATAGACCAGCACATCTCAAATAGTGGGTAGCCCACACCTAAGAGCCAACTGCCAAGGAGGTGGCTGTGGACCCCCTGCAGGAGAGCCGCCAGTCAGGCTGAGGGGCCTGCACTTCATTCAGTGGGCACTGGGGAGCTGCTCCCTCTAGTTCTTCAGAGATACCTCGTATGGACTTCCTGGCTTAACTGGGATAACCATTTCTTGACAGCAGGGCCTTCAGGGCCCAAAGTCCTAGGAAGGACCTCAAGTCCACTTTCCCTTTTCTAGTCATTGATCCCAAGTGTTCATCCTTCAAATGTTTCTCCATAACCTTGATTTCAACCTCCACCCTCATTTCTTCTCTAGTTTGCCTGATCCCAACAGGACCCATGTGATCTGGGGTACCAGTAAGGTGAGCTCCAGCTGCCTGTCTTTGGGTGGGGAAGGAACTGGAGCCAGGAACAGAAGGCAGGCAAACCAGTTGATCCCTCCCTTTTCCTCTAGGATTTCGGCATCTCTGGCTTCCGCTTTGGTGCACTGTACACCAACAACAAGGAGGTGGCAGCTGCTGTAAGCGCCTTTGGCTACCTGCACAGCACCTCTGGCATCACCCAGTTCAAGCTATTTCGACTGCTCCAGGACAGAGGTATTGAGCTCCATCCCAGGCCAGCATGTAGGCTGGACCTCATGGCCACTGGGAACTCCTGGATATGCTTGGGCCTCTGACATGCCCTCAGTGACTAAGAACCTGTTCACTGTCTCAGGTTTAACCGTGGAAGGATGTGAAGTTTGGAAGAGGGCAGGATATAATTCAGATAGCAGAGTAGGGGGTAGATAGAAAACATAGTATGGGCTTTAACTTCTGTGTATTTAATAGCTTGTGCCCTGCCTGGAAAGGGAATAGTCAATTGTACTATAAGACCCGAAGGTGGAAGTTCAGGAATTAGTCTTTATGTGAATGTCTATTTACAATCCTCAATGTCCTGCTTGCTTCTGGAAGAGATTATAGAGAAACTCCCCAACTCCTGTAATACAACTTAATCTCATCTTCCAAGGTGGCCAAAAGAGAGCTACCCATTGGGTGAGTTGGTGTGGTTAGATCTATGGCATCTAGATTCACCCCCTTAGATCTTAAGTGAATATTGGCCTCAGAGGGAACTTACCTCTTTGAAGCCATGGCCCAAACTTAGATGAGAGCCCCCCTTTGTCAATTCCCAGTAATAATGCAGATGTTAGGCTAGCAGGTTTAAATTAAAAGCTGGGATATAATGAAACATATTAATGGCATTGGATTAGCTGGTTTACAAAATAATTTGTTTTCACCTCTGGGTAGGGAAGGAGATAGGAGAAATCCAGGGTAGACTGGATGCTCCCCTACATGGTGCCCAGCCCTCTATTTGGCAGGAACCAGATCCCAGCCTTTTGAACACTGGTTCTGAACCTTGGGTGCACATAGGAATTACCTGGGGAGCTTAAATGTGGACATGTAGACTCTATCCCCTCCAAATTCTAATTGAGACGATCTAGGGATATAGCCTGAACATTAGGGCAATAGTACCCGTAGTGGTTCTATTGTACTGCCAGTGCTGGGAGCAGTTGGGCTAAGAGCATCCCCCAAGCATATCTAGGTTCTGAGTCCACTGTGTGAGGCTCAAAGGCCAGCAGTAAGAAGAGCTGTGAGCAGCCGCTACTTGCCCAGTTGACAACGGCAGCACGAATGTCCTTTAGGGGATACCCTGATTCTTTACCTCAGGGGTCTAAACTCAGAGGGAACATTCCCACCGGACCATTGAGAAGCCCAATGTCTCCACCAGAGCCATAGATGAGATCTGGGTATGTTGGTGTGGATACCATTGAATCAAATATAATAGAGTTAGTCTTGGCTAGAAATAGCTTGTATGAAGCCCAGGTAGAGAATGCTTGGGAGGGAACGCTCTGGCAGATCTCTGCCACAAGACCTGTGATGGCTCTCTTCCTCCATCCATCCAGAATGGATTGACAAAGTGTACCTGCCCACTAACCACTTCCGCCTCCGGGAAACTCACAAGTATGTCACTAAGGAGCTGCAGGAATTGGAGATCCCCTTTCTCAATCGTGGCTCTGGCCTCTATGTCTGGATCAACTTGAAAAAGGTGAGCTCTGGGAAAGATGAATGACAGCTGTTCTTGGGCAGACCTGCCAGATAGGTCTTGGGCTCAGCTCTGTCCTTCTGTCCTCTCTAGTACCTCTTCCCATGTACGTTTGAAGAAGAGCTGCTCCTCCATCAGCGCTTCCTGGACAACAAGCTGATGTTATCCCGTGGCAAAACCTACATGTGTAAGGAGCCTGGCTGGTTCCGTCTCGTCTTTGCAGATAAGCCCACCCGGCTAAGAGTGGGTGAGTGGAGCTGACCTCCCAATCCTGGCATCCTTTAATGATGCCCCACCAACTCCTCTATAACCCAATACCTGAATGTTCCTTCCCCGCTCCTTCCCCCCATACCCCTTCCCCCCTCCTTCCCCCCATACCTCTTCCCTCTTTCACACCCCTTTCCCCACCCTCCCCCCTCCTCCCATATGGAGAATAGACTGAGAGAAGAGACACTAGAGGCAGAAATCTTGATGAGGCCAAGGCTAAAAGCCACAGGGTATGAGATTTGATATGAGGCACCAAGGTGACTGGCAGGCTGATATGACAAAGTTCAAAAAGAACCATCAGGGATGTAACAGTAGACTTGGAAATTCACCCCAAAGAAAGGAGGGCTGAAGTCCAGCATTCCTGAATGAGAGGTCCTGTGATAGTCTACCATGACCTGCGGCCTGCCTGCAAACCCACTAAGTCTTTATTTCTTTGTCCCCATTTGGACCATCTAGCCATGTGTCGCTTCTCTCAGACACTGGGGGAGCAGAAGCAGTATTTGATAAGGAAGCAGCTGGAAGATGCAATGAAGGAGTAGACTGTCCACCTCCCAGCCAGTGGCTCCAGCCAGTTACATGCTCAGGGAGCCCCTAACATCAGCCTCTGGTCCAGAAGACTGGGGTATTGACCTGGTGCTGTGACCAAGCAAACAGTAGGCTCCTCCAGGAATGGTCTCATCTGCCCCGGTCATCAATTTCCTTAAGCTGAGCATCTGCCCTCTTTGGAAGCTTTGCATCCTTTTAGCCTTTGTTAGCCATTGTGTATGCAAAATGATTTTATTGGGGTTGGGGTGGGAAGGCCTAGAGGCACCTGGAGGGGGATAAAGGGAGCTTTTCGGGTCTATATTTTACATGGGGTTTTATTATTCTGTATCTAATAAATTCCATATTCTCTTAAATTCCAGGCCTGTTTGATTTCTCATTCACATTCTTATCACTTTTCAGAGCAAGATGATTTTCTGTCCTTTCTATCTTTAAATTCTAAGGCAGGTTGTACGTGAAGAGTACCAAGTTAGGCCAGAAAAGAAGGAAAGAAGTGTTATCCCTCATGGATGGGGCACTTTCTTGGTGCTAGATGTGGTGGTCCACAGTATCCTTACGAGATCACGCTCACCTTTCACATGAGTAGTTAAGCACAGGGCAGGGGTGTAATTGCAGGTATTCCTTCTTCCAAATACCAGAGTTCTTTCCACTTTTGCCTTTTCAAAAGGTTTTAAAAACAAATCTCTAGTGACAAGCTTGGTGTCTTAGTCTGTTTCGGTTGCTATGACAAAATACAAGACCTGGGGTGGTTTATAAACAACAAAAATTTCTCACAGTTCTGGAGGCTGGAAAGTCCAAGATCAAGGCCCTGTTGTCTGGCAAGGGCCCTGTGTTCTTGCTGTAACCTTACATATGTAAACTCAAGGGGTGAGGGGTCTCTTTCTGCATCCACGACCTAATTTGTGCAGCCTCCCAAAGGCCTCACCTCCTAATATCACCACTTTGGGGGTTAGGATTTTGACATATGAATTTTGTTGGACACAGACATTCAGTCATAGCACCTGGGGTCTTCCTTTTCTATCTCTGTTCTGTTCAAATCACACCCAACTATGAGTTTCTCTGCAAAGCCCTTACATATCTGAGCACCAATGGTGTGAAATTGGCAGAGCAGGGACTACCATTGTTTTATACTTGATGAAAGAACTTTCAGTACCAACTGATGGTTTTGGTCACAAACCCAAGTGACTAACCATACTTCCTTCCCTGGGCTCAGGTTTGGCTTTTGTTCAATAACAATTTTCTACCACTATTTCTACTAACAAAAATCATACTGACAAATTCTGATTCTTCAAGGTTTTTTTACACCAGAAAAGGTTCTTTAGAAATCATTGGGCCAGCCTGTGGCTCACTCAGGAGAGTGTGGTGCTGATAACACCAAGGCCATGGGTTCGGATCCCTATATATGGATGGCCGGTTGGCTCACTTGGGAGAGCATGGTGCTGACAACACCAAGTCAAAGGTTAAGATCCCCTTACCGGTCATCTTTAAAAAAAAAAAAAAATCATCTACGGTTAGTAGAAACAGAAAGGGAATTCATTGGAAAGATGCTGTAGCTCATGAGACCAGAAGAGAAGGTGAAGATGGGAACCAGAGATGCTTGTGGGATCTCTGTACTGGGAGCTAATAGATAATTTCATTGGTACTGTCCCCAGAAGGGAAGGAATCGTGCCTTCCTTGGAAGGGATAGGCTGTTTGTCTGTTCTACTCAAGATTCAAATGGTGGCATATCATGCCAAGTGTGGGCCACAGACTGGAGAAGTGTTAACAAACCTGAAACATGACCCAGAGAAGGGGTAGTTCACCTAAGAATTCAGTGTGAGGGGTGTGTGTGTTTGTTATACCCTTCTGGTAAAAACGACCTATGCTTCTCAGGCTTATGGGTAGTGTTTTGGAGGGCGAGATGATCTTGAAGTACTCCTGTGCAGGCAGGGGTATTCACGCATGCTGTTTAAGCTGGAGAAGGTATCAGATCTGACACACATGTATACATTCATAGGGTCAAGCCCTTTGAGACATATTTTCTGATACTGTGCCAGATGTGGCTTTGACTCAAACTGAGTTGGTATGATCCAAATGGAGGGAAAAGCATCCTCGAAGGTGGCTATGCACGTGTATGATACAACTTTTTTTTGTGTGTGTGTGTGTGTCCGGCAACGGATCGCAACCCTCAGTGTCGCACCCATACCGGACTGGAACCAGCAATGGGATCACAACCCTCGGTGTTGCTCCCACACCTCGCTCAGCCAGTGAGCGGGAACCGGTCTGTATGTGGGATCCGAACCCTCGGCGGAGCCCCGCCGCGCTCCCAAGCGGCGCACTGTAGCAGTGCGCCACAGGGCCGGCCCGATACAACTTCTTTTTTAAAAAAAGGTATAATTTATATATAATAGAAAACACGTCTTAAGTGTACTGCTTAAGTTTCAAAACTTATATTCAAGTAACCCATGCTCTACTCAAGGTATAGCACATTTTCATCACTCCAGGAAATTCTTTCTTCTCCATTCCCAGCCATCCCTGCTCCACACTCCCCCATAGATTAATTCTGTCAGTTCTAGAACTCCATGACAATGGAATCATAGTGGTAAGTCTTCTGTGTCAGCTTTCATTTTGAATATAACATTCATCCACGTTGTCACGTGTTAGTAGTTCATTCCCCTTCATTACTGACGAGTGTTCTATTGCACGAATACATCACAATTTATTTATCCATTTACCTGTTGATAGACATTTGGGTTTTCAGTTTTTTTTTTTTGGTCTCTAATTTTATGATGCTGTCCTAAGTATTAAAATACAGGTTATACTTAAATCATTCAAAGTTTGGCATGTTCACACATGTGCACAAAGTATTTGATAGATATTTACACACTGGGAGACACAATTATGGTCTGACTTTGGAGTTTTGGCAGATCTGGGTTCAAATTCTGGCAAGTTTCCCTACTAGCTTTTTTTGGGTGCGTGTGATCCGAACCCTCGGGCGGGAGCGCTGCCGCGCTTCCCAAGCGGCGCACTATCCAGTGCGCCACCGGGCCGGCCCACGGGTTTTCAGTTTTTGACTGTCACAAATAAGTTTGACTGTTACAAACATTTGTGAGCAAGTATTTCCATGGTCGTATATTTCCATTTCTCTCAAATACCTAGGGAAGAATTTTTGGCCCATAGGTAGATATGTACTTATTTTCATTTTCATAAGAAAACAACGAATAGTTTTCCAAAGTGGTTGTACCATTTTACATTCCCACTAGCAATGTGTGAAAGTTCTGGGCACTACACATTCTTGTCAACATTTGGTGTTGTCAATCTCTTTTAATTTTATGTCCTTCTGGGAAGTCTATAGATTTTATTCTGCTTTTAATGTACATTTCTCTAATGATGATGAGCATCTTTTCACATGTTTATTGGCCATTTATTTCTTTTTGGGGGATATCTCTGAAATTTTTTTTGCCCATTTAAAAATCGGGCTGTTTGCTGCCTTATTGAGTTATAAGAGCTCTTTGTATTCTGCATATGAGCCCTTTGTCAGACATATGCATTGCAGATATTTTCTCCCAACCTATGACTTGCCTTTTCATTTTCTTAATAGTACAAATTTTGAGCTTTTTTTTTTTTCCTTTTTGTCTTTTTTCGTGACCGGTAATGGGATCGCAACCCTCGGTGTCACACCCGCACCGCGACCGGCAATGGACGGGATCGCAACCCTCAGTGTCGCGCCCTCACCGCGCTCAACCAGTGAGCGGATCAGTCTCTATATGGGATCCGAACCCTCGGCGGGAGCGCCGCTGCACTCTCAAGCGCCGCACTCTACTGAGTGCACCGCCAGGCCGGCCCCAAGTTTTGAGTTTTGAAGTTAAACTTATCAATTTTTTTTTTGTTGTGCATATTGCATGTAGTCTAAGATTTTTAGTCACAAAGATTTTTCTTCTGGAAGTGTGGTAGTTGTAGCTTTTATGTGTAGTTCTCTGATCCATCTCTAGTTAATTTTTGCATATGGTATGAGGTAAAGGTCAAAGTTCATTTTTTTTACCCATATTGATATCTGGTTGTCCCAGCATCATTTGAAGAAAAAAAAAAGTATCTTTTCCTCACTGAATAACTTTGGCACCTTTTATCAAAAATCAATTGACCCATGTATACATAAGTTCATTTTTGGACTATGTCTTGTGTTCCAATTGGTATGTAAATCTATTATGCAATTTCACAGTATACTGTTTACTGTGGCTTTATATAGTAATCAGGTAGTGGAAGTCTTCCAACTTTGTTTATCTTCAAAATTGCTTTGTTTTTTTCTAGACCCTTTGGATTTTCCCATAAATTTTAGAACCAGTTTGTCAATTTCTACAATATCCTGTTGAGATTTATTGGACATTGCACTGAATCAATAGATAAAGTTGGAGAAAATTCACATTTTCCTATCCATGGGCATGGAATCTCTCTCCATTTATTCAAGTCTTTAAATTTACTGTTTTTATAGTTTTCAGGATATATATCTCACATGCATTTTGTCCAATTTATCACTAAATATATTATGCTTTTCATGCTATTTTAAATGTGTTAATTTCATTTTTTTACTATTTGTTACTAGTGTATATGTAGGTACTTCAAAAAGTTATTGAAAAAAATAGAATTAAAATAATACAAATTTTTCCATAAAACTTTAAAAACCCCTTGTATACTCAGCTATAAAAACGAATGAAATACTGCCATTTGCAACAACATGGATGGACCTTGAGAGAATAATATTGAGTGAAACGAGTCAGGCAGAGAAAAAGAAATTCCACATGTTCTCACTCATTGGTGGGAGCTAAAAAATAAACAAATTAATTCACCCACATACACACACAAAAAAAAACCGGGGGTGGGGGGGGGAAGAAGATATAACAACTATACTTTTATGAAGTTGTTACAACAAGCAAACGGAAAGGACATTCTTGGGGGGGAGGGGAGAGAGGGAGGAGGGAGGGAGGTGTCGGTGATGGGCCATAATAATCATATACATTGTATATTGACAAAATAAAAATTTAACGAAAAAAAAAAAATCTTATGTGTCAACATGATTGGGCTAAGGGATGCCCAGATAGCTGGTAAAGCACTATTTCTGGGTGTGTCTGTGAGGATTTTCCTGAAACAGATTAGCATTTGAATCAGTAGACTAAAGAAGATCTGTCATCACTAATGTGGGTGGGCATCATCTAATCTCTTGAGGGCCCAAATAGAAAAAGGCAGAGAGAAGGTGAATTCTCTCTCCCTCTGACGTGGGACATCTATCTTTTCTTGCCTCCAGACATCATAGCTCCAGGTTCTAGGGCTTTCAGACTCTGGGACTTACACTAGCATCCCCAAACCCTTCTTGGGCCTTAGGCCCTGAACTGGGAGTTACACCATCAGTTTGCCTGGTTCTCAGTCCTTTGAACTCAGACTTAATTACACCATTGGCTGTCCTGATTTTCCAGCTTGCAGATGGCATATTATGGGACTTCCTGGACTCCATAATAAGTCTCCTTTTTATATCCTATTGGTTCTGTTTCTCTGGAGTACCTAATACATTATAAAAACAACTAATTTTTGTACTTTGACCTTGTATCTCTCAAGGACTGTGAAGGCTCTGAGATTTTACCCTCCTTGCAAGCTAACAAATTTCATGGGTGCTGGCACAAGGCATGAGAATGCTGAGTCAGAGACAAAGGAAAACTTATTACTCACAGCAATAGCAATAGTCAGGGTATCAGCATTTGTACCAGTTCCCCAAACTCTGATTTCTATAGGGCAAAGTGAAGAGGACAAATTGATGCCTGCACATGCAATAGGCTATGCTGCAGGAGAGGAAAACTAAGATCAAGGAATCTGATTCTTTCATAATGAGCACTGAGCCAGCCTGAACTTTGGCTTTGAGGGAGACATTATCTTTATCATACCGGGTAGCAAACAAACCCACCCTTTGCTCTGAAGGGAGACACTATCACTGCCATTCAAGGTTATTTGCTATATGTATGTCCTTAAAAAGATAACCTAGAACAAAGGCAGTCAATGCCCCTGCTTGCAGGACAGGCAGAGGCATGAGAGACCCATGACGAATCATCTCCCAGCAGTGTCCTGTGACCTTGCTAAGTTCACTTATTATCCCTAGTATTTTGGTGTGGTGGGTGGATTTCTCTGAATTTTCAGTGTACACAATCATGTTGTCTGTGAATAAAGACTGTCTTTCTTCTTTCTTTTCAACATCTATGCCTTTTATTTTCGCTTCTAATTGCATTGCCTAGAACCTCCAGTATAATGGAGTAATAAAAAAGTAGTGAGGACATTCTTGCCTTGTTCTCAATTTTAGCAGAATTGAGTTCAGTCTTTCACTCAAGTATAATGTTACTATATTTTTCATACTACTATTTATCTGGTAGAAGAGTTTCCTTCTTGCTGTGGATTGATTGAATTGTGTCCCCTAAGTCCCTATATTAGAAGCTTAATTCCCACTGTAACTGTTGAGAGTGGGAAACCTTATTATGGTAATTGAAAGGTGGGATCTTAAAGAGGTGATTAGATTGTAGGACTGTGCCCTAGTGAGTGTATTAATAATATTGGTCAGGGGCATGGTTCTGAGGGCTTTAAAAAGGAGAGCATGTGAGAGATCTCTCTGTTCTGCCATTTTCTGCCACATGAGACCCCTACGCCGTTGTAAAGGGTGGCCCTCACCAGATACGTTCCCTGGACTTTGGACTTTCCAGCCTCCAAAACTGTATGCAACAAACTTTATTTTCTTACAAATCACTCAGTTCCAAGTATTTTGTTATAAGCAACAGAAATGGACTAATACACTTCTATTACTAGTTTGTTAACCGTTTTACCATGAATGGGAGTTGAAATTTGTCAGATGTTTTTATCCGCATCTATAGAGATGATATAATTTTTCTCTTTTAATTATCAAGGTGGTAATTTACATAGATTCTTATAAAAATTTTAAACCAACTTCACATTCCCACAATAAGCACCATTTCATCATGACACTTCCTCCTTTTACATATCACTGGATTTGGTTTGATATTTTAAGAATTTTGCATTCATGAGGGACATTATTCTGTAATTTTCTTTTTTTGTAGTGCACTGTTGGTTTTGGTATCACGGTTAATATTAGCTTCATAAATATTTTGTGAAGTTTTCCCTTCTCAGTTTTCTAGAAGTTTGTGTCAATGTTTTTTCAAAATTTTTTTTTTAATCTTTAAATGTTTGGTCGAATTCAGCTGTAAAGCCATCTGGGTCTGGAGTTTTCTTTGTGGGAAGGTTTTTACTTACAAATTCAATTTCTGTAACATACAGAGCTATTTGAGTTTTCTGTTTCTTGTGTAAGTTTTGGTAACTTGTGTCTTTCAATAAAATTTGTTTCATCTAATTCTTGACGTAGATTTTTTTTTAAGTATTTCCTTATTATCCTTTTAATATCTGCAGGGTTTATAGTTTAACTCCTTTTTCTTTCTTGATATTGAAATGAAATTTTTTTAATCAATCTAAATATTTATCAATTGTATCAATCTTTTCAAAGAACCAACTTTTGGTTTCATTGATTTTCTCTATTGTTTTTATTTTATTTCCACTCATCTTTGTTTCCTCCTAATTGCTTCAGGTTTAATTTGTTCTTCTTTCTAGCTTCTTTTTTTTTTTTTTTTTTTTTTTTTTTTTTTTTTT